>NC_045959.1:37497950-37797950 GCF_010909765.2 Amblyraja radiata
CCCCAAACGTTGGTTTATCGAAGGTCTTGACAGCATGCTTTGGGAAACACTCTGAGAGAAGCCAAACTGTTCCAATGTTTCACAGAACCCACATCCTCATTTATTCTGTGTTTCAACGGTTGTGCAGATTTTACATTTTTGATAAAATTCAATAGTTATCAACATTTCTTTATAATCTTTCATCTAATTGTAATTGCACTATTATTGTTTGTTTTTATGTGTGTGTGTATCTATCCGTTTATGTATATGTATATATATATATATAGAGGAAAGAACTGCAGATGCTGGTTTCAATCAAAGGTAGACACAAAATGCTGGAGTAATTCAGCGGGTCAGGCAGCATCTCTGGAGAGAAGGAGAGCATTCCTTGTCTCTACATATGCTGCCTGACCCATTGACAGTCTACCTGCTATGTATATATATATATCTATCTATATTACTAAAAGTCTGATCCTGACCACTTCCTGTTGTTCTGTATATTGATTTTAGAAAAAACGCTGCCACTTACGGCTGTGATTTTTGGCCATCTTACTCAGAGTCCCCCTCCCCTGCGCAGGACAAGAGGATTTTTCCCATCGATAAAAAAATAAAAGAGTTATTAGTGTTTAAAAAATGTTGAGATTCTCTCTCCTGAAGCCCATGCCCCTTCCGGAAGGACTATAAAACCCGGAAGTGTTGAGTGCCTCAGTCAATCTGCAAGATGGGGGAGCGAGAGGGTCATGTCTCTCAGTCTGAGCTGTGAATAACACTGAACACATGTCTACCAAACTGTGAGTGTGGTTTTACTGACCACGAGTGCCCTTAATGTGGTTTGAAAATGAAAATGTGGTTGGTTTGAAGTGAAGCACTGCAAATGGCTGTTGGTGGTGGTTGGTTTGAAGTGAAGCACTGCAAATGGCTGTTGGTGGGGGTTGGTTTGAAATGAAGCACTGCAAATGGCTGTTGGTGGTGTTCAAGAAGGAACTGCAGATGCTGGAAGATCGAAGGTACACAAAAATGCTGGAGAAACTCAGCGGGTGCAGCAGCATCTATGGAGCGAAGGAAATAGGCGATGTTTCGGGCCGAAATCCTTCTTCAGACTGGTTTGAAGTGAAGCACTGCAAATTGCTGTTGGTTGTGGTTGGTTTGTAGTGAAGCACAGCAAATGGCTGTTGGTGGTGGTTGGTTTGAAGTGAAGAACTGCAAATGGCTGTTGGTGGTGGTTGGTTTGAAGTGAAACACTGCAAATGGCTGTTGGTTTGAAGTAAAGCACTGCAAATGGCTGTTGGTGGTGGTAACTTGACAACTTCCTGTTTGCACTGTATATTGATTTTAGATAAAATGCTTCCACTTACGGCTGTGATTATTGGCCATCTTACTCAGTCCCCTTCCACTCATCAGGTGCAGAGGATTCTTCCCATCAATGACAAATAAAAGTGTTATTAGTGTTTAAAAAATGTTGAGTATCTCCGGTGGGAAGGTGGAGGGATTATAAAACACGGAAGTGTGGGTGTGGCTCAGTCTCTGCAAGATGGGGGAGGGAGAGGTCATGACTGTCTGAGCTGTGAATCAACTGAACACACCGAATGTCTACTGAACTGTGAGTGTGGTGTTTATGTAGTGTTTTGAGTGGTTTTATGGTGGTTTCACCCTGCTTGAAATGGTATTAAACTGCACTTGAATGTGGTGGCCTTGCACCCTGCTTGAAGTGGTATGAAACTGCACTTGAATTTGGTGGCCTTGCACCCTGCTTGAAATGGCATGAAACTGCACTTGAATTTGGTGGTATTGCACCCTGCTTGAAGTGGCATGAAACTGCACTTGAGTTTGGTTGTCTTGCA
Organism: Amblyraja radiata; assembly: GCF_010909765.2. Classification (NCBI taxonomy): domain Eukaryota; kingdom Metazoa; phylum Chordata; class Chondrichthyes; order Rajiformes; family Rajidae; genus Amblyraja; species Amblyraja radiata. The sequence goes on from NC_045959.1 coordinate 37,499,771, forward strand.
CCCTGCTCGAAGTGGTAAGATACTGCACTTGAATTTGGTGGTCTTGCACCCTGCTTGAAATGAAATTTCAAGGAATAGCCATGAGTCAACTGGCAACCCACCAGCCGAGAGTGAGGTGCCAGCACATCAGGCCTAAGTGACTGAGCTGCCATTCCAAGAATCCATTTAGCCCATAATGTCCATACTAGCCCTCTGGAAGCCAGTCCCTTCAGCCCACAACACCCATACTAGGACTCCAGAACACCACCCCACCCCCCTCCCCACTGCCCACCAATATTGGAAGTGGTGGAGGGGTGGAATATTACATTGGGGGACCAGCTCTCCCGTGTGAACATGGGATCCAACGGGTCCCACTTAGTCTAGTATATATATATATATTTGATATGTGTGTGGGTACTGGCTATTTTTCCTTTATTATATTGTTTACAGAGCATTATGTTTACCTTTACTGTTGTGCTGCTGCAAGTAAGAATTTCATTGGTCTGTCTTAGATCCTTGACTTTGTTTTCTCTCTCTTAGAGTAACCTTCAACCAACTGCTCTAAGTTAAATAAAAAACTATCCTCCTATTTGTCTGACAAATGGGTGCAATAAAGAACCCTTGTATCTCCTGATCAATTTTATTGTCATTAGCCGAGTTTACAACATTCAAAGTTTTTCTTTACTATGCCTTGCAGGCTAAACATCTTCTAAATCTATCTATTGCCTCTCCTAACATGACCTGTAAATTAGCAGTATTTTAGCCTCTTTTCCCATCATGTGTCCCCAATATGTATGTTCTTGGGATAAACATTATAAACCTTGCTTTATTTTCTTATAATTTTGCGAATTCCCCACATCGAATCACCAGTGAAGGGGCTGTCCCACTGCGGCGACCTAATCAGCGAGTTAAGAAGAGTGTCTTCAACCTTCAAGCGCGAGGGCACTCGCCTGGAAAACCTTGAGCTGGATCGACCGTCACCGTTGAAACCGCGAGCTGGGTCGACCGACCACACACACACGCATCGCAAAGGCGGGGGCCAGGAAAGCGGGGGAGCGCTGTCTGAAATTCAGACCCGCGATGAAGAGGAAGGTAAAAGACAGCTGCACAGTTACGGTAATTCCTTTAGTGAGTGGGAGGGGGGGGGAGAGTAGGGAAGAGAATGGGAGAGAGAAGGGGAGAGAAGGGGACTGAAGGGGACTGAAGGGGAGAGAAGGGGAGAGAAGGGGAGAGAAGGGGAGAGAAGGGGAGAGAAGGGGGGAAGAGGGGGAGAAGGAGTGGAGTCACTTTTAAGGAGTATAATAAAGTTTTGCAGGCATTTTACCTACCGGTCGGTTTTCCTCGGCCCTGAAAACTCCAATGAGCCAAACAAAATGCCCGGTCAGCGAAGGGGATTGCCTACGGCTGCCCTCGACTGCTGATAACTACATAGTGACCGCACTCCACTGCACTACGAGTTAAAAAAAACCATGCCGACCAAAGTTTACACACGTGACCTAGCTGAGGCCGCGAGTATTCGGGAACTTCCCTCGAACATGAAGGCGATTTCCAGTGACCTCATAGGAGCTCCTAGGACCATGTGTCGACCATGCTGCGAGTTTGAGTCGAGGGCAAACTCGTCTAAACTCGCACATTAGGTCGCCACAGTGGGACAGCCCCTTGACTTTGCAATAATGTCCATGAGTTGCACACTTTGTCTGTGGTTGTACTGCCTAGCCCAAACCTTGGACATTTACTTGTCCTTTCTCCAACTTCAAAGCACTCCTGCACATTTGATTCCTTCTTTAGCTAGTGCGTTCCAACTATTGCTGACTTCTCCATTTGATTTTGTACTTTGCAGCTAAAATATGTGGCTCTGAATCCCCTCAAGCTTCACCAATTGCCTGTTACAACTCTGGCATGAATCCCAGAGATGTATCATATGTGATAGCTAATTTTCTCTATTGATTCCACTTTTCTTCCGCAGACGTTACAGTGGAGGATTGGAACAACTTCAACAAAAGACCGTATCTCCGGATCCTACAGGCACTCGGGTTCTCTATCATTGACGTCTCCATTTACAAAGCAAAATTCACTACTAAGAGTAAGAGTTTCTATCCACCACAAGGCTTTTGCTTTACCTTTCCTTCTCCTTTGTACTGAGGGGAAATCCAAGTGGTTGCAGAATCTATGCTATGGGGCTGATAAAGTGTATCAGCAATGTATAATCTAGCAAATTATAATCTAGTGGGGGAATTTGGTTTATCAATCTGGCTGTACCTGGATTGATATTTAAAAAAATATTCCATCCTTTGGGGAAAAAATAATCTATCAATACATACTCCATTAATATGGTCATGTTATAAGGTCAAAATGATAGGAGTAGAATTAGGCTATTCGGCCCATCAAATCTCCACCATTCAATCATGGCTGATCTATATCTCCCTCCTAACCCCATTCTCCTGATTCTCCACATAATCCCTGACACCTGTACTAATCAAGAATCTATCTACAGTTTATCTGCCTTAAAAATATCCATTGACTTGACCTCCACAGACTTCTGCGGCAATGCATTCCACAGATTCACCACCCTCTGACTAAAGAAATTCCTCCTCATCTCCTCCCTAAAGGAACATCCTTTAATTCTGAGGCTCTGACCTCTTGTCCCAGACTCTTCCACTAGTGGATACATCCTCTCCTCATCCACTCTATCCAGGATTTACACAATTTACACAAGCCATCCTTTTATCAGCCATTCTTCCACAACAATAAAAATGTTTCTTTAAAAGTAACAGCAACTGGAGGTAGATGTACAGACACAGAATGGGTCGTCATTGGCAGAAATCTATTAATTCAAACTAAAACAAATAGGCAGTTTACACAAATCGCACAAGATGATCTGTTTGCAAAAATCCGTATATTTAAGAAACAGATCTGTTCAACAGATTATTTTGATACCCGCCTCTTTCTTGAAAGGAGCATCTTTTTTGTGAAGAGTGTGTAAGTAAAAGTTGCAGATATTTGCTGCCACCTGAGTTACACTGTAGTACAAAGTCAAACATCTACCAGAAAGTCAAGAAAGCAGCATCAAAGATGCAAAGGGAGCAACAAGGATCACAAGATTAACAGAGCAGAAATCATGCTTTACCTTCTGTATTATTGAAGAATCCCACTGTATTCCGTTACAATTACAATTAACAGACCAATAGAATAGATGGATGAAAGAAGGATATAGATTCCCAGTCAAATAAAGGAGTTTATTTTCATATCCCCAAGAACGGAGAGGTACAGATACAATAAAAAATATTTTTTGCAACAGCTTCAGACGCATTTAGACTCAGAAAAACAATAAAATATATAGTAAAAATAAATAGTAAGATTAAACGAGAACTTATAAGTTTTAAGTTTGATCTTTATTTTATGAGGAGTAACGTTGAGGGATTACGTGAAGACCCCGTCCAGTACGCATGCATGTCAATCTTCAAAGCAGCAGTGTGAAATCACAGATAACAGTTATTGAACTGAACATAATAAGATAAGAGAACCATAATACCAGTTGAACTTTATGATAGAGGGCTGGGAGCAGAGGGCACGTAATCCCTCAAAGTTACTCCTCATAAAATAAAGATCAAAATTAAAACTGGTAAGTTCTCGTTTAATCTTACTATTTTACTTCGGAGTCACGTGAGTGACTACGTGAAGATTTTAAAGCTCTGTGATTTCATGCCGTGGAACCGAGTCCAGGCGTCATACACTGCATCAGTAGGCCAATGATGAGTGAACATTAAGAATGCATTCAGACATGACATAGATATAGACATGTTGATGCTATTAATGAATAATAGTGGCAATAGTAACCTCCCTCAATCTGGAGGAAGTAAGAACCATACCTAACATAGATTTGGCAAATACCCCTGATCTGGCAATAGGTTTATTCTGAATATTTGGACAGATCAATAGTTTGACCATCCTGCAACCTCTAGGATGTGGTCCATCCCTGCTGTTGACGTATATAGCGGTCCTGGTGGAGTGAGACTCAATGTCAATGTACACTCCTGTATATGCCAGATCCATATAACCATCTGGAGAAGGTTCGTAGTGATTCCTTCTAACAAGATTTCTAATAATATTGCTGTCAGTCTATAAGGCTCTTAGGAACCTTGACATACTGGTGTAAATGCGTGATCACACGCAACCCAAGGTCCATGGGATATGCAACATCTAGTTTGGTCTTGAGTCCCTGTCTAATCTGCTTGATTAATCATAAACAAAACATGTTATTATAGCCAGCAGATATGATCAGCCTATCCAGTGTTGCAATGACTGGACCCACAGTGCTATACTCAGTGCCATGGCGTAATCACTAGTACGAGAGTATAACCATGGACAGGGATGTTGCTGGTGCCCATCGGTGAAGTGACGTAGTACAATGTTAACAACCCATATCTCTGCGTCCCTAAGCCTGGGAGGTTTTAAGCTGACGATACCTTCATTCTCTGGATATCAGAGGGTGAGACCGGACAGAGTAGTTTATGTACTCATCAGCCAAATGATTAGGAGGTACTTAAGGCACAGTAATGGAATAGTAACTTAATGTTATAATCCCATAAAACTGAATTTTAATGTGTCAGTCATCTGTGCCGAGTTAAACGTAAGGAAGCATAAACAATGCTTCCCATCTCCTATGCAGATTGCTGCTATTTTGTGCTATCCCTGCAATCTGTAGTGAGCACTCTTAACGCATATGGTTTGACAACCCGAGCCGCAGAAACGATCTCTCAGAGTCTGTAAGTCTATGAATTGATTATATCATGCAGAGGATGGTTTCAACATCACAACTGAACCAGCATCTTTTATTCCGGAATTAACCATGTAAGGTTTTATGTTCATTCTTCGCCTCAGCAGGAGCCATAGGTATATAACCCAGGCAGGCACTATGAAAACCCGGAAGCGGGAACTTGCTGAATTTTGCAAGACCCGTCTATTGAGGCCAAATGGAGGAAGACATAAAAGAACATTCCTTCCTAGTGTAGAGAGAATGCACCCTTCGCCACTGTATGCCTCGTTCACTGTTGATTGAAACTGGATGCAAGCAACTCAATAGTTAGTGTTCTATCAATTCAGTTCAGTCCATTGTCATTAAATACTTTGTGATCACACATTCATTCTGTGTTGTCATTGATTGTACATAATAATACACCAGTGCTAAATACGGTTTGGTAAAACTATCACTGGATACTTTGATTTGATTGTACCTTTGTGATTAACATATACCACCACAAAAGTGTATCACCTTGGACTTGTGCATGCCATATATGCATATCCACACACCCTTTAATGCTCAGAATGCACCTGGTGTCCATTGGCAGTTGATACCATGATTGAACACTTGATAACTCATGCTAATCCCATCTGCCTCCATACTAGAGATGGTATTAGTAAATTACCCATCTTTGGGCAATAGCATCAGTTTGTAAATGACTGAAGATTTACGGAGAAGAGGTTTTAGTGGAGCAAAGCTGTCCATCATTGTGACTTTGATTGTTTCAGCTAAAAATAGCAGAGGTCTAAATTTTGTTTCAGAGCTGATCCCAGACCAATAAATGCAATCACCTCCTACAAGGCGAAACCAGGAGGCAGCTCGAATGTCGGTGAAACATCACTCCCTGACGAGCTCAATGCGTTTTACGCACGCTTTGACAGGGAGAATACTGATGTGCCTTCCCGATCCCCCATTCGCTGTGATGGCATTTCAGTCTCAGTCTCAGTCACAGAGGCCGACGTCTGGAAATCCTTCAGAGGGGTGAACCCCCGAAAAGCACCTGGTCCTGATGGTATACCCAGTCGTGTTCTAAAAACCTGTGCGGACCAACTGGCGGGAGTTTTTACGGACATTTTCAACCTCTCACTTCTGAGGTCTGAGGTCCCCACCTGCTTTAAAAGGGCATCAATTATACCGGTGCCCAAGAAGTGTAAGGTGACGTGCCTCAATGACTATCGACCAGCGGCACTAACGCCGGTGGTGATGAAGTGCTTTTAGAGGCTGATCATGGAGCAAATCAACTCCAACCTCGACAAAAAGCTGGACCCACTGCAGTTCGCTTACCGCCACAACAGATCAACGGTGGAGGCGATCTCGCTGGCCCTCCACTCCGCACTGGACCACTTGGACAACAAAAACTCATATGTCAGGCTGTTATTCATCGATTACAGCTCGGCATTCAACACAATCATCCCCTCCAAACTGGTTACCAAACTCGCAGAACTGGGTCTCTGCGCATCGCTCTGCAACTGGATCCTCGACTTCCTCATCCACAGACCTCAGTCTGTTCGTATTGGTGGAAATGTGTCAGCCTCGATAACAATCAGCACGGGAGCACCTCAAGGCTGCGTGCTCAGCCCCCTGCTGTACTCACTCTATACCCATGACTGCGTAGCCAACCACTGTGCGAACTCCATCATCAAGTTCGCTGACGACACCACTGTTTTGGGACGTATCACTAATGGGGATGAGTCAGAATATAGAAGGGAGATCGAGCAACTGTCCAGATTCAGATTCAGATTCAATTTTAATTGTCATTGTCAGTGTACAATACAGAGACAACGAAATGCATTTAGCATCTCCCTGGAAGAGCGACATAGCAAATGATTTGAATAAATAATAATAAGTGTCCGGGGGGGGGGGGGGGTGATTGGCAGTCACCGAGGTACGTTGTTGAGGAGAGTGACAGCCGCCGGGAAGAAGCTGTTCCTGGACCTGCTGGTTCGGCAACGGAGAGACCTGTAGCGCCTCCCGGATGGTAGGAGGGTAAACAGTCCATGGTTGGGGTGAGAGCAGTCCTTGGCGATGCTGAGCGCCCTCCGCAGACAACGCTTGCTTTGGACAGACTCAATGGAGGGGAGCGAGGAACCAGTGATGCGTTGGGCAATTTTCACCACCCTCTGCAATGCCTTCCGGTCGGAGACAGAGCGGTTGCCATACCATACTGTGATGCAGTTGGTAAGGATGCTCTCGATGGTGCAGCGGTAGAAGTTCACCAGGATCTGAGGAGACAGACGGACCTTCTTCAGTCTCCTCAGGAAGAAGAGACGCTGGTGAGCCTTCTTGATCAGAGTTGAGGTATTGTGGGTCCAAGAGAGGTCATCGGAGATGTTGACTCCCAGGAACCTGAAGCTAGAAACACGTTCCACCTCCGTCCCGTTAATGTGGATGGGGGTGTGCGTGCCGCCCCTGGACTTCCTAAAGTCTACAATGAGCTCCTTGGTCTTCTTGGAGTTAAGGGCCAGGTTATTTTCAGCGCACCATGCTGCTAAGTGCTGGACCTCCTCCCTTGAGGCCGACTCATCGTTGTTGCTGATGAGGCCAATCACCGTTGTATCATCTGCATACTTGATGATGGTGTTAGTACCATGTACAGGTGTGCAGTCGTAGGTGAAGAGGGAGTAGAGGAGGGGGCTCAGCACACAGCCCTATGGAACGCTGTGGAAAGTTCAGGGTGAGGGTTGAAGAGGTGTGCTTGTCTAACCTAACAGACTGGGGTCTGTTGGTTAGAAAGTCCAGCATCCAGTTGCAGAGGGAGGGGTCGATGCCGAGGTTACCGAGTTTGGTGATCAGTTTTGATGGTATAATGGTGTTGAATGCTGAGCTGTAATCGATGAACAGCATTCTTACATAAGTGTCTCTGTTGTCGAGGTGGGAGAGGGCAGAGTGAAGTGCCGTTGACTTGGCATCCTCTGTACTCCTGTTCTTGCGGTAGGCAAACTGATAGGGATCCAGTGTGGAGGGTAGGCAGCTTTTCAGGTGTGCCAGGACCAGCCTCTCGATTCCGACTGTACAGGTGCCAGGTCGGAGACTGCTGATCAATAGCGATTCAGGTGCAGTCTACAGCTGCTGACTGCCCGCAATTCCGCGGTCCTCCGCAGTCACTCTGGATGCGGTCCATTCCTGTAACATAGGAATCGAGAGGAATCGACCCCCCCCCCCCCCCCACCCCCCACCCCCCACCCCCCATCTGGGTATCCCCGCAGTAACTGCAGCCGGGATATCCCCGCGGTCCCTATAAGAGGGATAGCCGCGATTTACAAAGTCGGGAGGGGTGGGGGGGTATCCTGCTTCGGGGGGGGGGGGGGGGGGGGGGGGGTATATGACGCCGCTGGTTTAACTGCCAGTAGGTGACTTACTGCCGTCCGCTCCTCGCATCCCGCAGTCTACGGAGCGGGTTCTCAGGTCGCTCCCTGTATTCCACGGTCTCCGGAGCGGCTGTCCATGTGACCCCGGCACCAATATGAAGCCGCTGGCACCTCCGCCAGCGGCTCGAAGGCGAATCCACCGCCGTCCGCTCCCCGCTTCCCGCGGTCTCTGGAGCGGCTGTCCAGGTGCCCCCGGCACCAATATGAAGCCGCTGGCACCTCCGCCAGCGGTTCGAAGGTGAATCCACCGCCGTCCGCTCCCCGCATCCCGCGGTCTCCCGAGCGGGTTCTCCACCTATATGAAGCCGCTGGTTCTACTGCCAGTCGCTCGCTACCCGCATTCCGCGGTTCCGAGCGCCTAGGTCCGTGGGCGGGATTCCCCGTGATCTTCTTGCAGGACCAAGTAGAGGTTCCTGCAAGAAGATTTAACCTGAAAGTTTAAAAAAAAAATTACCTCAGGTCTGTTGCTGGCAGGAGAATCACGTTCACTCTGCCAGTCATCACGCAATGCAATAGACGATATGACACGCATGCGTACTGGACGGGGTCGTCACGTATCACTCACGTGACTCCGAAGTAAAATCATGCATAAATCACCATTGAGAGTGTAAGACAGTCAAAAAACAAAAAAATAACACTTTGATAAACAAGACAGTAGTGCAAGAAGATAGAAAGATGTAAGGGATTTAAAGTTGAAAAAAGAAAGGGTAGAATTCAATGAGAGGAAACTTTTGTCATAGATAACTGTGAAATGTGTAGACATCAAAGGGATGGGGTGGAACAGCCAGTGACATAGTGCAAAATAATACTAAGATGACTAAGAATATTAACAATGACAACCTGAAAATATCATGTCTCATGTTGACAATAAGGTAAATTGTGCAAATAGAAGCAAATCTAGTTGTGATTGTAGAGATAGTAATGCAGGATGACTGATGGTCGGAACTGAACATTTGAGGTTACTATGTGCAGGAAGAATAGGCAAAGAGGGGAAGGAGGTGGAGGGAGGAGGAAGTTAGTCGTTAGTCAGATGATTTCAAGATGATGAGAAAGATATATTAGGTTAGAGAACGCGGATATGGAATTTATATGGATCGAACTAAGTGCCTTCTGGATCAGAATATGTTGGCAAGGTTTTTTGCATAAATCACCAAATAGCAGTGGTTATATTAGAGATGGTATTAAATGGGAAAATATGATCCAGCTCTACAGAAGTATAATTATAATAATGGCTGACTTCAATTTGCATGTAGATTTAGCAAACTGCATTAACAGTGATGCTACAGACGAGGAATTCCTTTGAGTGTTCATGAAGGCTTTATAGACTAATACATTCACGAACCATTAACAGAAAAGGCCATTTTACACACTTGTTCAGATTTATAATGGGTTGATCAACATTTTTTAAGATGGAATCTCTATGGGAAAAAATATTTATAACACATCTTGTATGAAAGTCATAAGGGCAAGTGGAATTGGAACAGAATTAGGCCATTTGGCCCATCAAGTTTGTTCCGACATTCAATCATGGTTGATCTGTCTCTCCCTCCTAACCCCATTCTCCTGCCTTCTCCCCAAAACCCCTGACATATGTACTAATCAAGAATCTATCTATCCCTGCTTTAAAAATATCGATTGACGTGGCCTCCACAGCCCATGGCAAAGAATTCCACAGATTCACCACCATTCTCATTCCTTCTCATTTCCTTCTTAAAGGAACATTCTTTAATGCCAGAGGCATCCTTGACTCTCCCACTAATGGAAACATCCTCTCCACATCCACTTTATTCAAGCCTTTCACTATTCTGTATGTTTCAATGAGATCCCCTCTCATTCTTCTAAACTCCAGGGAGTACAGGCCCAGTGCCGTCAAACGCTCATCATAAGTTAATCCACTCATTCCTGGGATCATTCTTGTTAACCTCCTCTGGACCCTCTCCAGGGTCAGCACACCCTTCCTCAGATATGGTGCCCAAAATTGGAAAGGAGGTGTGTAGGAAGTAACTGCTAGTTTACACCAAAGATGGACACAAAATATGAGGAATAATATGAACATATTTCATATTTCACTTCGGCAACTTATAACCCAGCGGTATGAATATTGACTTCTCTAACTGCAAGTAACCTTTGCTTTCCCTCTCTCTCCATCCCTCTGCATCCTAGTTCTCCGACCAGTCTGACAGTCCTGATTAAATTTTACAATGTATGCCTCGTTGTCACCTTCCCCTAGCTAACAATGATCTATTCTACATTTTCCTTGATCATTGAACTCTCGTTTTCACACCTTACCCTTCCATATCTCTATGTTTCCCTCTACCCGACACTCAGTCTGAAGAAGTACATCAGTCTCAACCCGAAATATGGAGAGGGGGTCAGCATGGGTAGTAGAGACATGTGGAACTAGATGACGTGTGGTTGATTTGGAGCCAGGTGGGGTAGGAATAAAGAATGTTTCATTTTCATAGATAATATTCAATGCCACAATAATTAACAACAGTAATACTGGTGACCAGCCAGTAAGAGTGCAATAGTGCAAAACTGAAATTGGCAGTACCATCAACAATACAGTCTGGAGAAGATTGTAATAGCTGAAATAGTGGTTCATGTTGTGCAGTGTTCTAGAGCTGATTGGAAGAAGCTGTTCTTGAACCTGATGGTCACAATTTTCGAGCTCCTGAGATAAATGGCCAGGGTGGTGTCGGTCTTTGATAATATCGGCTGCCTTTCTGAGGCAACGGTTTGTATCAATCACTCCCATGCTGGGGGGTGATAAACCTGTGATAGACCAAGCAATGTCTACAACTCTCTGCAGCCATCTTTATTCCTGTGTTACCAAACAAGGCCATGACACACACAACAAGCTGGAGTAACTCAGCGGTTCAGGCAGCATCTTTGGAGAAAAGGTAAAGGTGACATTTCTGGTCAAGACCACCATGATACAAGCAGATAGCGATAATGTACCATACACTTGTACAGTAGCTTGAAAGTGTATTCAGCAACATATGGAATATTCACAATCTTCTAAGGAAGTAGATGCTTTGTTGAATTTTCTTTGTGATTGCATCTGTTGTCAGGAATTTTGAGAATTATAAGGAAGATGACTAGGTTATAATAGGAAGCATGATAGGAAAAATGGCCAAGAATGTAGTCATAATAGCAAAGCTGAAACATTCTGCTGAAAAGCAGGCTTACTTATCTATTCGGGGGAGGATAGTCCTTCGTAATTTTGTCTAAGTTATTATTTTTGCCATCTTGCATTACAGCTGCTCTTCGTCACTGTGTTTAACAGGCAGGTCTCCCGAAGGTTAATGAACGACCTCTTTAACGAGGGCACCCCATCAAATGAGTAGATTCTTGACATTTATGGTGTCTACATGTTAGACATATGTGAGGGAGATTTCTAAACAACAGTAAAGGAAAGATTAATGTTAACTCTGGGGAGAGATAAAGATGGAAGTTTACAGAGACATTGATTAATGGTTTATTTCAACTCCACCAATAACCATTCTGTCATGCGATATAAAAATTGTACAGTTACTATTGTTTGTTGAAGCAGTTTGGGCTTGCTCACACTGTTTCTCGATGTACATCGCTAAACAGACTTGGTCGATAGGCTCACCACTGATCTATGAGTGGTTTTATTTTGTGACGGTGCCTATCTAAGTAAAGTTAGATATGGAGTAACTCCCTCTCCACAGATGAAACAAGGATAGAGTTTCCCTGGTCCTCCACCCACCTTTCACCCCACCTGCCTGCGCATCCAACACATCATTTTCTGATCACCATCACCTCCTAAGTGATCCCATCACTAGTCACATCTTCCCACCCCATTCCAACTTTCACAGAGACCACTCCCTCCACAGTTTCACTCATCTCATCTCATGCGCACAGCCCTTTCCCCAGGTACATTCCCCTGCAACTGCAGGAAGTTTAGATTTAGTAAACTAGACTTGGTTATTGTCCTGTATTTAAAAAAATTCATGGTGAGAAAGCTAAAGATATCAAGAAACAAAGAACTGCAGCTGCTGGATTATACAAACGATAGACACAAAGTGCTGCAGCAACTCAGGCAGCCCCCGTTCTTCAGACTGACACAGGGTCTCGACCCAAAACGTCACCTATCCATGCTCTCCCAGAGATGATGCCTGACTCGTTGAGTTACTCCAGCATTTTGTGTCTATCTTAATGGTATCTAGAGTTGGCTTCACTGTCTGAGAATGTTCTCCTCTTAGCCCCCTTTCAGTCATGGTTGACCATGGGTGTCTCCAGGGTGCTATTCCCTATATGGAGGATGCCAGTGCATGACTTTGTTTAACATGGGGAGACTGGGGCACAAACAGCCACCACACGGTCCTTGACAGATCTGGGTCAGGATCCAGTGGCATGGAGTCCAAGACGACCGGAGACCCTTTTCTGCTGCAGCCTTCATCCGCCATCCCAGCCGTTATGGCGCTCCACTAAGGTCTGCCATCATCCTCCGCCTGTTCCACCGTTGAGGTCTTGGTTGGATTGCTCTTTGTCAATCTTACTGCAAGTCACACAAAATGTTGGGACTTGTATGTCTCTGCAGTTCACAGAGGGATCCCATCATCAGACTCTGGGTTCCTACTGCCATAGTTCCTACTGACTAACATACCGACCTACTACGGCTAAACCTACGTAAAAAAGTATAGATTTTTTTCCATGGCGACCTTTTTTTACCCGCGGGCATTTTTTAACTTATTGAAAAAACGCCGCAACCTAGCTGAGGCCTCGGGTACGTGGAGACCTCTCTCGAGCATGAAGGGGTGTTATGCCCCTGTCCCGCTTAGGAAACCTGAACGGAAACCTCTGGAGACTTTGCGCCCCACCCAAGGTTTCCGTGCGGTTCTTGGAGGTTGCAGGTGGTTTCCGGAGGTTGCAGGTAGTGGAAGCAGGTAGGGAGACTGATAAAAACCTCCGGGAATTGCACGGAAACCTTGGGTGGGGCGAAAAGTCCCTGGTTTCCTAAGTGGGACTGGGGCATTACAAAGACCTCCTACGACCTCGTGTCGACCATGCTGCGAGTATGAGTCGAGGGCAAACTCGCCAGAACTCGCGGATTAGGTCACCCAAGTGGGACAGGCCCTTAAAACTCCTTTAATTTGACATGCCCTGGTTTTTGGAGGTGCCAATTTTGCAGATTTTCCAAGCTATTGGATGTTATTTCTATTATCTTGTTATATCTTTTTAATTTACAGGTTTAAAAATGTTTCACAGTGTGACAACACTTTTGCTGGTCAACCAGGTATGTCGAAAGATAAGATGACACAAAACGCTGGAGTAACTCAGTGGGACAGGCAGCATCTCTGTGGAGATTTCGAGTCGAGATGTCTCGTAGGAATGGAATCGAGTCTAGATGGAACATGGGAATCATGGCCCTGGTCGATTGGGAGTGAGGACAGGAAGCAAGAATTTCATTGTCCTATCAGGGATACATGACAATAAACTCATTTGAACTTGAACGTGAGGGATTCCAGAGTGGAGATAGGATGGGATTTGGGAACCCAGTTAGTTGGGAAGAAACTGGTGCCCCAGTGAGTGAAGAGGGAATGTGGGACTGCAGCCCCGTGGAGGCATGGGAACTAGGGTCACTGTGAGTGGAGAGGGAATATGGGATCTGGGGCCCTGGTGTGTAGAGAAATGGCTCAGGAGTTGGGTGGAGAAGGAGCAAGGGATTTGGGGCTCCAGTGAGTGGAATGGGAGAGCAGGAACTGGGGCCCCAGTGGGACAATAGGAACTAGGACCCTGGTGAGTATAGAAGTGGTGTAGGAACTGGAATCCCAATGAGTGCAGAAGAACAGTGGAACTAAGCCCCCGTGAGTGGTGAAGGAGTATGGAAACTGGACCCCGGTTGGTGCAGTGAGAGCAAGGGGACTGAGGTGATGGGTAGTGACACGGGAGCTTGGCAACTGGGACCCCATGAGTGGCATGGGAACTATGGCAACAATGGGTGGTGAGAAAGTGCAATATCCAAGACCCCAAGTCAGTGGAAAAGGTGCGAGGAGCTGGAGTCCCACTGATCCGAGAGGGAGTACAGGAACTGATGCTCTGAGTTAAGAGGAACCCAGCCCCTGGTGACCGGAAAGAAATTGCAAGAGCTGGGATCCCACTGGGTTAAGGAGAGATTGTGGGAAAAATTGCCTGATGAGTTTGGTGTATTGTCTTTCTGCTGACTGGATAGCAGGCAACAAAAGCTTTTTGCTGTACCTCGGTACACATGACAACAAACTAATCTGAACTGGTGCTAAATAGTAATACAGCGGGCTATCAGAGTTTTACTGCATAACCAGACTGTTCCCTGAGATCTATTTAGAAATACATAGAATAGTGAAGATAGGCACAAAATGCTGGAGTAACTCAGTGGGACAGGCAGCATCTCTGGAGAGAAGGAATGGGTGACGTTTTGGGTCGAGACCCTTCTTCAGACTTCAGTTACTCCAGCTTTTTGTGTCTATCTTCGGTTTCAACCAGCATCCGCAGTTCCTTCCTACACATTGAATAATGGCTGGGCTGAGGATGTGCTGAGTATATTTGAAATGTTAGAACTGGTTCATTCCTTCCAACAAACGATGCTGTTTCCAAACAAGAAGGAAAGAAGCGTGTTAATTGATAATACAATTTTTGACACTAGATGAGGTGTAAAACGCAATGTATTAATTGTTGTGAATGCTTTGAGGTTCTGCTAAGTGCACTACTGGCAGATGTAATGGACATAATAAACACTGCTGTCATTGTATGTTCCTATACAGTCCTTTTGTTAAAAAGAAATCTAGCACTGAGTTACTCTGACCTTTTGCTGATTAAACAGATTTTAAATTGAATCTAACATTATAAGTTATTTCCAACAGGCTGACAGATTACACTTATTTTGTAACAAAATGGTTTAATAACTGAACCAATTTATTTCTATGCTCACAGGACAGCTGTGTCCTTTACAGGAGAACTCTATTTACCAAAATGCCACGGACCTTTTCGATATGCCATGGTAATATCTTTATAGTCTCGACATAATGTC
Organism: Amblyraja radiata; assembly: GCF_010909765.2. NCBI lineage: Eukaryota > Metazoa > Chordata > Chondrichthyes > Rajiformes > Rajidae > Amblyraja > Amblyraja radiata. The sequence goes on from NC_045959.1 coordinate 37,514,955, forward strand.
ATGAGTAAATACCAGAGATCCTAGCACAATGCAAGCTGTGAAAATGAAAAGGGTAAAAGTAATGATTGCAATGGAGCAAGAGATATACTTAGTGCTCTGACACTTTCTTCAAAACAACTCCCGATCAACTACAATATCAATGAAGTAAAGCAATTTTACCTTTGCAATTATGCAAACTTACCTATCTAATTATAATATGTAGCATACTCTTAGTGGATGGGAAGGATGGGGCAGGCATCCCATGCAACTTTTACCAACATCTGCCTTGGGAAATTGAAAGGATCATGTACGATATAGTTTTGCATCTGTTGTAAGTTGTCAACTAAACTAAACTTAAGTTGTAAAACTGATACTCTTTAGAATTCCCATGAGCAGGGTTAAAATTATCTGCTTAAACTTAGAGCTTGAGAGTCTAATCCCTGCAGAATTTTCACACCCTACAGATGGAGGTTCCATAAGCAATATCTTCATCCTGAAGAGTTTTTACCAGACAGAAGCATAAATTGGATATGGAGTTAGTGGCACGGGAGACCACAGATGCAGGAATCTGGAGTGAAAATCATACTGCTGCAGGAACTCAGCAGGTCAATCAGCATCTTTGGAGGGACAGGAGGTGTCAATATTTTGGGTCAATACCCTGCATCAGGAGTCAATGCAAGATCTCACAATGAAACATTGACCATTCCTATCCCCCATTCCCCTCCCCCCCCGCCCCCGTTCGACCCATTGAGTTCCTCCAGCAGTCTGGATAAGTCAAGTCAAGTCAGGTCAAGTTTATTCGTCACATACGCATACGAGATGTGCAGTGAAATGAAAAGTGGCAATGCTCGTGGACTTTGTGCAAAAAGACAAACAAACAAACAAACAAACAACCAAACAAACTACAAACAGAATGGGACAGAATCACATATTATTTTACATATTAAATATTGTGGGCGGAAGGAAAAAGAGAAAAAAACAGCAATTTTTAAAAAAAGCAGTAGAGTGGTACAGTAAAAGTTAGTCCCTGGTGAGATAGGAGTTTACAGTCCTAATGGCCTCTGGAAAGAAACTCCTTCTCAACCTCTCCGTTCTCACAGCATGGCAATGGAAGCGTTTGCCAGATCAGTTGTGCTTTGCTAATTGATTGCAATTGTTGGGACCTTGAGGGGCCACTGGAAACCACACACAGTGTTTTATCCACCTATTGTGGCTTGGCATTGAGCAGCCTAACACTTGGTCATAAAATGTGCATTGTAAGCCACTCAGAAAACTGGAAACCAAAGGTTTGTTGAATGGACAGGATCTGAATGGTCAATTGGCTCCACAAAACCCCTCTAATTCCCTTAACAAGACCAGTGCTGTTTCCCATTGTCATCAGACAGTCTATCATTGGATCACTATGCCCTGATCACTTCCAACATCCTTTTCCCACTTCATCAACAATTTAGCACAGCGCACAACTGCAATCTCCCCCCCTCCCCCCCTCACCCCTTGGCAAGAAGCATTTCACTACACCTAGGTGTATGTGACCAATAAATAACCTTTGAACCACTCCTGAATGCCATAGGCAGAACGATGGCACAGCGATAGACTTGCTGCCTTGCAGCGCCGGAGATACGTGTTCAATCCGGGTTTGATAAGTGCTTTATTAAAGCAGCTTATAAACCTAATCAAGCACGCATCAAGGCAGCACAGTGGCGCTGCAGTAGAGTTGCTGCCTTACAGAGCCAGAGACCCAAGTTCGATCCTGACTACGGGTACTGACTATACGGAGTTTGTATGTTCTCCCCATGAACTGTGTCGGTTAACTCCGAGATCTTCGGTTTTCTCACACACTCCAAAGACATACAAGTTTGTAAGTTAATTGGCTTGATATAGGTGTAAATTGTCCTTGGTATGTGTAGGATAGTGTTGATGTGTTGATGTGCGGGGATCGCTGGTCAGTACGAGCTCAGTGGGCCGAAGGGCAGGTTTCCGTGCTGTAACACCAAACTAAACTGAACTAAACCAAGTTCCAGTAGAAATTAAAATAAGAAAAAAATGGTTGGAATCTTTCAGCAGGTCAGGCAGCATTTTGGGAAGAAAAAGAAATGCTTCAGATAGAGGACATTTCATCAGAATTAGAAAGATGAATGAACAAGGTGTTTAAGTTGCAGAGAGAGGGAGAGAGGATAGTGATAACACAGGTTGTAACTGTGACAGGGTGATGACCAAAGTTGGCATGGTAACCATTACATTAACTACTGGTAATCAGAGACCAAAGTGGGAATAAAGAAAAACTGTAACAGCATTATTCAGCCACATCTGTGTAAATTTGATAATTTTAGATAACCATTCTTTTTATCGTTTCTCCACACATTTGTAACCTGCTGCTTCAATACATTTTATTTCAAAATACATTTTTAAAGTGGTTATTACCAGTACAACTATGGTCTGCATCCTAATATTGACATGCCCTCTCCCCACCCTATCTATGCAACTTAAAACATATTTACTATTTTATGATTTCTGATGAATGTCCTGACTCCAGAAGGTCAATTATGTTTCTTTACCCACAGATGTTTCTTGATCTTCAAAGCACCAGTATTTTCTGTTTTGTTTCAAATTTTCAGCACGTGCCATTTTTTTCATCCTACTACCTGTGAGAACTGGCTATGTTATTAAGGATTACCATCTTACCAACAAGTCTGAAGAGGGGTCTCAACCCGAAACATCACCCATTCCTTCTATCCACAGATGCAGCCTTTCGCGCTGAGTTACTCCAGCATTTTGTGTCTATCTTCAGTGTAAACCAGCATCTGCAGTTCCATCCTACACATTAGACAAATGATATTTGGTGCTGAAAATAACATCAGGCTCCCGCTAAAAATTTGGCCAAGTCTGTCTGATTTAAAAATCATCTTCTTAGTTTTAGATACACACTAGATCAAGTGCAGACCTGTTGGGTCTGTTTCCCGAACGCGTGTTTGCGGGGAGGGGGGGGGGGTGCTGCGTCATCACACTCACGGAGTGGGGAGAGGGGAGAGAGAGAAGAGGGGAGGGAGGGGAGAGGGGGAGGAGGAAACAGGAGAGATTTGGGAGGGAGAGGAGAGCGGGGTAGGGGGAGAGAGGGGGATGGGAAGGAGGAGGAGAGTGGGGAGTGGGAGGAGAGCGGTTGAGGGCAGGAAGGGGGAGAGGGGTGGGGGGTGGGAGAGGGGTAGCGGGGAGTGGTACAAGAGAGAGGGGAAGGGGTGGGGGGGAGATGGGGGTGAAGAGGGGTGGGGGAAGGGGTGGGAGGGGAGGAGGGAGAGGGGTGAGGAGAGAGGGGGGAAGGGGAGGAGGAGAGTGGGGTGGGGGAGGGGATGAGAGAGGGATGGGGGAGGGGGGAGAGAGTGGTGGGGGAAGGGGAGAGAGGGAGGAGGAGGGAGGAGGGGGAGGGGGAAGAGTGTGGAGGGAGGTGGAGAGTGTTAGAAGGACGGGGGAAGAGTGGGATGGGAGTAGGAGAGGGGTAGGTGGAGAGATGGGGAATAGTGGGGAGGGAGGGGAAGGATAAGAGTGCGGAAGAGGGGAGGAGGGGTAGGGGGATAAAGAGGATTGGGGGGATAAACAGGGTTGGGGGTTGGCATGGGAGGGGAGGAGGGAGAGGGGTGAGGAGAGAAGGAGAGGGGGGAAAGGGAGAGGTGTATGGTAGGGGGTGAGAGAGGCTGGGGGAGGGGGGAGAGAGGGTGGGGAGGGAGAGAGAAGAGAGAGGGAGGGGACGATGGAGAGAAGGGAGGAGGGAGAGGGGGAAGAGTGGAGCGGGGGATGGAAGGGGGGTGGGGGAGTTAAGTGGAAGAATGGGGAGGGATGGGGAGAGGTGTAGGGGGGAGAAGTGGAAGTGGGAGAGAGGGAGAGGGGGAGGGGTAAGGGGAGTGGTGGAAGAGGGACTGGGGGAGCCTGCACCGCCATTCAATATGATCGTGGCTGATCATCCAACTCAGTATCCTGTTCCTGCCTTCTCTCCATAACCCCTGATCCATTTAACCACAAGGGCCACATCTATCTCCCTCTTAAATATAGCCAATGAACTGGCCTCAACTACCTTCTGTGGCAGAGAATTCCAGAGATTCACCACACTCTGTGTGAAAAATGTTTTTCTCATCTCGGTCCTAAAAGATTTCCGCCTTATCCTTAAACTGTGACCCCTTGTTCTGGACTTCTCCAACATCGGGAACAATCTTCCTGCATCTAGCCTGTCCAACCCCTTAAGAATCTTGTAAGTTTCTATAAGATCCCCCCTCAATCTTCTAAATTCTAGCGAGTACAAGCCGAGTCTATCCAATCTTTCTTCATATGAAAGTCCTGACATCCCAGTAATCAGTCTTGTTAACCTCTGTACTCCCTCTATGGCAAGAATGTCTTTGGCAAGGGAGATGGAGAGGAGGGAGGAGAGAGGGGTGGGGGAGGGGAAGAGAGAGGGGAGGGGGAGACAGGTGTGGGGGAGGGGAGGAGGGAGATGGGGTAGGGGTGAGAGGGGGAAGAGTGTGGATGGAGAGGGAAGAGTGGGGTGGGTGGGGGAGAGAGGGATGGTGTGGGAGGAGGAGGGGAGGAGAGGGAGAGGGGTGAGGAGGGAGATGGTGAGGGGTGGGGGAGGGGAGTAGAGAGGGATGGGGAGGGGGTGAGTGGTGTGGGGGTGGGGGGAGAGATGGGGTAGGGAGGGAGGGGATGAGGGTGATGGGGTAGGCGATGGAGGGGGGATATTGTGGAGGGAGGAGGGGGTGGGGGGAGAGAGGGGAAAGAGTGGGGAGGGAGAGTGGGAGGGGGAGGGGGTGAGAGAAGTGGAAGACTGGGGAGGGAGGGAGGGAGGGTGAGAGGGGTAGGGGGGTGGTGGAAGAGGGACAGAGGGGAAGGGGTAGGGGGGGAGAGGGGAGGGAGGGGGAAGGGAGAGGGAGAGAGAGGGGTGAGGGACGGAGATGGAGAGGAGTGGGGTAAGGGGGAGAGAAGTGGAAGTGGGGAGGGAGGGGCAGGGGGAGTGGTGGAAGAGGGACAGAGGGGTAGGGGGAAGGGGGTAGGGGTGAGAGAGGGAAGGGGTTGGGTTAGAGAGGGAAGGGGGTGGAGGGATGGGAGTGGGAGGAGGGGTGAGGAGAGGGAGATGGAGAGGGGGAGGAGAGAGGGTGGTGGAGGGGAGGAGAGAAGGAAGGGGGAGAGAGGTTTGGGGGAGAGGGGAGGGAGGCGAGGAGGGAGATGGGGCAGGGGGTAGAGGGGGAAGAGTGTGGATGGAGGGGGAAGAGTGGGGAGGGGGAAGGGGGGCGGAGAGAGGGAAGGGGGTAAGGGACGGAAGGGGGATGGGGAGTTGGTGGGGGAGAGAGTGAAGGGGTGGGGGGGAGGGAAGGGGGTGGGGGGGAGTGGGGAGGAAGGGGGGGAGGGAAGGGGGGTGGACAGGGGAGGGGGTGGGAGGAGGAGGGGGTGGAGAGGGAGAGGGGAGAGGGAGATGGAGAGGGGGAGGAGAGAGGGTGGGGGATGGGGTGGAGAGAGGGATGGGGAGGAGAGAGGGATGGGGGGGAGATGTGTGGGGGAGGGGGAGGGAGGTGAGGAGAGAGATGGGGTAGGCGGTAGAGGGGGAAGAATGTGGATGGAGGGGAAGAGTGGGGGAGGGGGTAGGTGAGGGAAGAGCGAGGAAGGGGTGGGGGGAGGGGGGTGGGGGAGAGAGGGAAGGGGTGGGGGAGGGAAGGGGAGAGGGAAGGGGGTGGGGGAGAGAGGGCTGGGGATGGAGGAGGAGGGGGAGGAGAGGGAAGGGGGAGGAGAGGGAGATGGAGAGGGGGAGATGAGAGGTTAGGGGAGGGGGAGAGAGAGGGATGGGGAGGGGGAGGTGCGGGGGGGGGGGGTGGGGGAGGGAGGGGAGGAGGGAGATTGGGTGGGGGAGGGATGGGGTAGAGTGTGGAGGGAGGGGGAGAGGGGTGGGGGGAGAGAGGGGAAATAGTGGGGAGGGAGAGTGGAGGAGGGAGGGGTAGGGACAGTCCTACTGTTCCCCATTCCCTATCACCCCAATCCTCTTTCTCTATTCCTACACATGATGACGTGCTTCGACACAGGCTGCGGGGATGGGGGGGGGGGAGGAGCTGGGGCTGGGGCTGCTGCAAAGGCATATGGAAATGGATCCATTCAGATTTGACATCTGTGAGCATTAGGCATTGTGACATCACACGATTGAACGTTCACCAACATGTTATGGGTGAGAGCTGTTTTATTTTGAATTTTTTGGGGTGAGGGGGGAGAGAAGGATTTTATTATAAATGTGTACATAAACAAGACGAAATTTAATCAGGAGTGGATACTTGGAATGAAAAGTGAAATCTCTACTGAAATGGAAAAAATCTTGGCGTTTCTGCGTGTGATGATGGCGTAGCAACGAATCAAAAGCTGGCAACCACAAGTCAGGCAGACACACACACACACACACACACACACACACACACACACACACACACACACACACACACACACACACACACACACACACACACACACACACACACACACACACACACACACACACACAGAGTTATATATTATAAATAAATAGATATTGCTTTTAAAAAGCCTTTACTATCCTTTTTTTCAGCTAAACTTTAAATCAATTCTCCTGTTCACCCAGCTTTGACTGAATAATTGTTAAGTTTTATTTTATAAGGGCAATGCCCTCTGGTGCAATTAATTGTGGATCATGTGCAGACAGGGAAGATTAGTTTTGGAGTGGATTAAGACGTGGTCCTAGGTAAAATGAGTTTATCTTGTCACCATGTTCTGCACATACATAATGGGGCAAAAGGGCTGTTCCTGCGCTGTGCTGTTATACAGTATGTACTATGCTGTATGTGTGGCCATTACAAAGCTACCTCTGTTTTTACTCCTTCATCAACCCGGTGGAAGTTGCAGAGGTAAGATAGCTGAAAAGTAATAAGTATCAAGGGGATGTACCATTGTCGCCAGCCCCAATTATCTAGTATTCTGACTTGCTCTTTCACTGTCTCAGTGACTGATTTCCTCATAAACTGAGCAAAAGCATTTACTGCATGACTCTCTCAGGCGTAAGGCCATTACTGAGGCTTTTAATCAAAATCACATAGTGGCAATTACATGGGGATCTGGAGACTAGATGTACATTCTTTGGTATTTAAGAAGGTTCGAGCATTTGTGTGAGAGAATTGTCATTGGGCTTTTAAATTAAGCACAAACGGAGGTCAGTTATTTACCTTGCATGTTCTGGTGTAATCACATTAAAACGAGGATTGAAGATGAGGTGAAATACGATGTTGAAATCAACCAGCATTCCCTGAATAAGCCTTGTCTTAAAGCATTTACCATGTCATGGTGCGGGCTGTGCCAAATGATTATCACTGATATGCATTTGTAATGTTGACTGCGAAGATGGATGATTCTGATTGCGATCCTCATTTACTCCATCTTGCAGAGTGTGGTCACGCAAGTTGGTGCCATCATTCCAGCCTGTTTCTGAATCTGCCTTCTTGCGATACAATACCTCACCTGTAGCAAGTTCCCAGCTGGAGTGGAGGTCATGTGCGGCTGCATATTTGGAGGCCAATCCTTAAGTCGTCATTGAATCTTTACCTGAAACCTTATGCTAATCATTTATTTAAAGATGTTTAGTTTAATTTAGAGATACAGCACAGAAACAGGCCCTTCGGCCCACCGAGCCCGCACTGATCAGCGATCCTCGCACATTAATATTACCTACACACACTAGGGACAATTTACACTTATACCAAGCCAATTAACCTACAACCCTGCACATCTTTGGATTGTGGGAGGAAACCGAAGATCACAGAGCAAACCCATGCAGTCACAGTGAGAACGAGCAAACTCCATACAGACAGCACACATAGTCAGGATCGAACCCGGGTCTGCAGCACTGCAAGCGCTAAGGCAGAAATTCTACCTACATCTGCAAGGCAACTCAACCTTTCGAAATCCAGATCCCGAAATGTGAATTGCTTTCCACACCTCAATGGTCAAATTACACTGAAGACAGAGATCAACGACAACATAAACATCTAGTGCATCAATACAGCCTTCAGCCAACTCAGATGAAGGACATTCAAAGACCAGCATCTCATGGTCAACATCAAATTTGTGGGCAATTGAATAGTACGATCTTCATAAGTTCATAGGTTCAAAAGTAATAGGAGCAGAATTAGGGCATTCGGCTCTAAACATTGGGACCATTTTTCCTGCATCTATCTTGTACATCAAGTCTACTCCACGATTCAATCATGGCTGATCTATCTTTCCGTCCGAACCCCATTCTCCTGCCTTCTCCCCATAACCCCTGACACCCGTACCAATCAAGAATCTATCAATTTCCGCTTTAAAAATATCCACGGAGTGGCCTCGACAGCCTTCTGTGACCAAGAACCCCACAGATTCACCATCCTCTGACTGAATAAATTCCTCCTCACCTTCCTGTAGGAACGTCTTTTAATTCTGAGGCTTTGACCTCTGGTCCGAGACTCTCCTACTCGTGGAAACATCCGCTCTACATCCACTCCATCTAGGCCTCTGTCTTCATGATTAATGGAAATCCTAATATAGACATTTCAAGAGAATTAAATAGTTGTTGTTCTGGTGACTCCAACTTCTCCACTCAATCCAAATTGGATTTCATTATTTTAGGTTTACTATTATCACATGTTCTGACATAGAGTGTCGTTTCACATGCTACCCAATCAGATCAGATAAGACTTTACATAAATACAATCAAATTATAGACGAGTGCGATAAGTAGAACCTAGGGGAAGGTGTAAAATGCAGAATATAGTTCTCAGCATTGAACTATGCTCAGTTGCACAGACAAAGTCCAATATCTGCAATAGAAAGGCGAACCAGAATGTAATAGTAAGATTAAATGAGAACTTACCAGTTTGAAGTTTGATCTTTATTTTATGAGGAGTTACGATGAGCGATTACGTGAAGAAGGCCGTCAGCCCGCATGTGCGCCAACCTTCAAAGCAGCGGTGTGAAATCACAGATAAGAGTTATTGAACTAAAATAGTAATATTAGAGCTGACTAGAACTTCCAGAAGATCTTTATGTTAAGAGAGTCGGGTGCGGAGGGCACGTAATCGCTCATCGTAACTCCTCATAAAATAAAGATCAAACTTCAAACTGGTAAGTTCTCGTTTAATCTTACTATTTTACTTCGGAGTCACGTGAGTGACTACGTGAAGATTTTGAAGCTCTGTGATTTCATGCCGTGGAAAAACGAGTCCACACAAGCACAACTGCATCAGTTGACCACAGATAAGGAAAACATTCTTAAAGCATACAGACATGACATAGATTTAAAACATGCTGGTGCTGATAAATGAACAAACAATAATAATAGTAACCCCTCTAATCTGGAGGAAACTATAAAATAGAACCTAAATTACAGTTGGCAAATACCCCTGGTCTGGCAATGGGTTAAAATAAAATGTTTGGAACTTGTTTGTTAAACCATCCTGCAATCGGCAGGATGTGGTCCAGAGGACCGTACACAACCCTTGCTGCTGATGTTGTAGCAGCCCTGGTGGAGTGAGATAGAAATTAGTATCTACTGCTGTATAAGCCAAACCCCAGTTTTAACCTCCTGGAGATGGTCTGAACTGATACCTTCTTATGAGGCTATTGTACCTAACAAACATTGCTAGTATCAGAGCCTCTAAGGCTCTAGGTGACCTTGATGTAATGTTGTAATATGTGACCATACATAACCGAAAGGTGCATGGTGAATGCCATGAGAACTAGTTTGACTTGACACCCCTGGGCTGCCCTGCTTAACTAAATTGAAACATGAAATATTATATTATTAGCAGGTGTACCCATCCTGTCCAGTCGCAATTGTTGTAATGACTGGACACATTGCATTGAATATAGCACCCAGGGAATAGCTACCTTATGAGAGCCGAACCAAAGATAGGGATATTGTATTGTATTGTATTGTATTGTATTGTATTGTATTGTATTCAAATTTATTGTCATTGTCTCAGTTAGAGACAACGAAATGAATTTCCCTTACAGGCAGTATCATAAAAATAAAAATAAAAATAAATAAATAATAATAAATAATAAAACATTTAAAAAATAAAATAGAATTTAAAAAAAAGCACAAACACTGAAAGTCCACGACACAACATAACACAGTGGCACCAAGGTGAGGAAGGCACCATAGTCCAGCCAGCCTCCCCTCCGTTCTTCCCAGATGTTCACTCGTGGTCGAGGCCTTCCTAGCACCCGCAGTCGCCGCCCCGGGTGGCCCGATGTTCAGGCCCTCCCGCCGGGCTGGTGGAACGCCGACGCCGGACCCCGACGGTGAACATCCTCCTCCTCAGCGGCCCGGACCTCCTGATCAGCCGCCTCCCGCAGCCGGAGTCCGCAGCTCCCGTGTCCGCAGCTCCCGTGTCCGCAGCAGCTCCCGAGTCCGCAGCAGCGCCCGAGCCGGGCAGAGTCACAGGACCCCGCGCTGTCCATCAGCGCCGCCCGCGTTGGGAGCTCCGCAAACCGCAGCTCCATGATGTCGGTGCAGCAGGTCCAGCACTCCGGGCTCCAGACGGCGATCCCCGGTAAGGCATCGCCAGCCTCGCGATGTTACAGCGCTGTCCCGCCGCTGCTGGAGCTCTGGTCGCAGGAAAGTCCACGCCAATCCAGTAGGTAGGCCGCTGGTGGGGGGGGGGGGGGGGCGAGGACGTGACTCGAATAAAAGTTGCGTCTTCACCAGGAAGCGGCTGAAGGACGGTATCCCCCGCACCGTGCCCTCTTCCCCCACATCAAAACACAAAAAAAACACAAAAAAACACACTTTTACATAACTAAATAAACAAAAAAAACAAAACGATACCGGGCTGTAGGTGGAGGCAGCTGGCACCAGCGCCACCGGAAGTACAATCACAGATATGGCTGGAGCCCCCTGGTGAAGTAGTGTTAACACAATGGCAATATCCCATATTCCCGTGTACTTGGGTCTTGGAGAACTTGTGTTAAAGATATCCTAATGAACTGGATATCAGAGGGTGAGACCCGACAGAACGGGTCTGCAGCAAATATGATGAGAATGCACGTTGGCACAGTTAATGGGACTATAACTAATTTATTGTCCAGGACCCATTTAAATGAAGCCTACGATGTCAGTGTCCATGCCGTAATGTTTAACATAGCATTTAAACAGAATGCTCCCATCTCCTGAATAGTAAATGTCCTCCTTTATTGGTGCCATCCCTGCACTCTGCAGTGAGCACATACATGGATCGGTCTGACAACTCAAGCCGCAGGAGCTGTCTTCTCAGATTCTGTAAGGCAGTGAATTGATTAATCATGCAGAGGCTGGTTCCCCAAGTCCCAGGCTGAACCAGCAAAGTTTTATGTTTAGATAACCCATATAAGGTTCTACTATAATTCCCAACATTTGCGGGGAAACCATGGCTACATAGGGCAGTCAGGCAGTATGAAAACCCTGAAGCGGGATATTGCTGAATTATTGCAAGACCCGACTGATGAGGCAAAATGGAGCAACAACATAAAATAACATTCCTCCCCCCATGTAACATAGAAACATAGAAATTAGGTGCAGGAGTAGGCCATTCGGCCCTTCGAGCCTGCACCGCCATTCAAAATTATCATGGCTGATCATCCAACTCAGCATCCCGTACCTGCCTTCTCTCCATACCCTCTGATCCCCTTAGCCACAAGGGCCACATCTAACTCCCTCTTAAATATAGCCAATGAACTGGCCTCAACTACCCTCTGTGGCAGAGAGTTCCAGAGATTCACCACTCTCTGTGTGAAAAAAGTTTTTCTCATCTCGGTTTTAATGGATTTTCCCCTTATCCTTAAGCTGTGACCCCTTGTCCTGGACTTCCTCAACATCGGGAACAATCTTCCTGCATCTAGCCTGTCCAACCCCTTAAGAATTTTGTAAGTTTCTATAAGATCCCCTCTCAATCTCCTAAATTCTAGAGAGTATAAACCAAGTCTATCCAGTCTTTCTTCATAAGACAGTCCTGACATCCCAGGAATCAGTCTGGTGAACCTTCTCTGCACTCCCTTTATGGCAATAATGTCCTTCCTCAGATTTGGAGACCAAAACTGTACGCAATACACCAGGTGTGGTCTTACCAAGACCCTGTACAACTGCAGTAGAACCTCCCTGCTCCTATACTCAAATCCTTTTGCTATGAAAGCTAACATACCATTCGCTTTCTTCACTGCCTGCTGCACCTGCATGCCTACTTTCAATGACTGGTGTACCATGACACCCAGGTCTCGCTGCATCTCCCCTTTTCCTAATCGGCCACCATTTAGATAATAGTCTGCTTTCCTGTTTTTGCCACCAAAATGGATAACCTCATATTTATCCACATTATACTGCATCTGCCAAACATTTGCCCACTCACCCAGCCTATCCAAGTCACCTTGCAGTCTCCTAGCATCCTCCTCACAGCTAACACTGCCCCCCAGCTTAGTGTCATCCGCAAACTTGGAGATATTGCCTTCAATTCCCTCATCCAGATCATTAATATATATTGTAAATAGCTGGGGTCCCAGCACTGAGCCTTGCGGTACCCCACTAGTCACTGCCCGCCATTGTGAAAAGGACCCGTTTACTCCTTCTCTTTGCTTCCTGTAGCGAGAATGTATCCCTCGCCACTGTGATGCCATGTCTTACAACCGGTGAATGAGCCTGGATGCAAACATATCGACATTCGGTGTTCCATTGAGCCATAATGTCATAAAATACTTTGTGATCCAACATCCATTCTGTGTTGTCATTGATTTTACGTGATGATACAGCAGCGTCAAATAAGGTTGGGTAAATTATGATAGGATACTTTGACTTGATAGCACCCATGTGACTAACATATTCCACCACCACAGTGTATCAACCTGGAACTGAGCATTCAGATCATGCATATCCGCACAATAACCCTTTAACCCATAGTATGCACCTAGTGTCTATAGGTAGTTGATACCAATAACTGAAGAATGGGTAATTCATGCAAATCCCATCTGCCTCCATAACGAGAGATGGCATTCGTATTTTTCCATCGTGAGCACTAGCATCAGTCTGAAATATAACTGAAGATTTATTGACCAAACTGCTGGAGCAATGCTAAATATTGTTCGTCCACCATTGTGACTTTGGTGGCTTCAGCTGGTAATAGCATAGGTCTGTTAACAATGACCTATCTGGCACTTGAGAGGTTACTACTTTGCACTTTGTAAGCTCTGATAAGGCAAAGGCCCAATTGCACAGCTGAAACACAACTGCTATATTGCCAATTACACTTGATGAATAGAAGACTGCTTGATAACAAGGTTGTTAGAGGCTTCTATTGATTCCAATCACTTGCCCCAGGGCGAGTCACAAATAAATTAATAGTTAAAGGTAAACCCGAATAATCAATAAATGTAGTTGGTATCAATTTAAATTTTACTGGATGGATGAGGAACCTCAATTTCTCAAATCTAGTTGCGGCTGAAACAGTTGAACACAGCATTTAGAATATCATCCAGATAAGCCATAACACGTGTTTTTGAGCTCTGAGCAGTCCCAGCACTGGTTTAGTAATTTGGTAGATGACCTGGGAGCTGAAGTAGCCCATTTGCAACGCATTAACTGTTATCATAGCCCCGTCCAGATAAATTCCAAATGTCTGCTGGGATCCCTGTGAATGGGACCTGAATAGTATGCATCTTTGAAATCGATGCATGTAATAAAGATCCTAAAGAAATCAGTTTGTTAGACAGTAACAAAGTTTCATATACTGAAAAATCTATGTTGCACATACGAGTTAATCAATTATGAACCGACATCCTCCATCTTTCATAATGAACAGACCACGCCGGCCATAATTCCGTGCCTGCCTTAAATTACAACTCTGGCCCGATTCCTGAGCCTGTCTTGAAAGGTGATCCTGGCCATAATACTGAGCCAGCCTCTAAAGACAACTCTGGCCATAATACTGGGACTGCCTTGAAAGGCTACTCCGGCCATAATTCTGAGCCTGCCTCGAAAGACAACTCTGGCCAATTTACGAGCTAGTCTCAGAAGGCAATCCTGGCCGTAATACTGAGCCTGCCTCGAAAGACAAGTCTGGCCCCAATTCCAAGCCAAGCTTGGTACCTTTGTATACTGTGCAATAATAACCCAATCTCACATTATCTTATTAGTATATAACTGATCTGAATCTCATGTTATTATAGTCTTTTGTACAAAACCAATTGTAAATATTACCAACTTGTAAATGGTCCGCTTACCTCATGTTTCGAAAGAACCAGACCCACCTACCTCCATGGTTACCGTGGTCTATGGTAAGCACAATGGCCCCTGATGTGGGTTTTATTCCCATCCTTGATTGGAGAGTAGGAATGGTAGTGTATGTGGATTCCATATTTCCTGAGACCGGTTTGGACCTTGGCCTGAAAGCCTCTGCCCAACTTTCAAGCTGCTACCAGTTTCAGTGAACTGCTTACTGCCGATGAGGCGTGGGAAGTACCCTGATCAGTCCTCCATGTCAATTCCTGAGAGCGCTGTTCACTGCCGGCACTTGTAGCGTGAGGGGAAACTCTGGCCCCTTCCGGGTTTTCTGCCAAAGGCTGGAACCAATTCTTCCGGCAGTAACCGCTTTGCTTGCGAGTATTTCCTCGCACTCCCCTCCACAGAGAGGGAGATTCGTAGGAAGCCCTGAAAACAGGTGCTGCTGCAGGCCCCTGAGGATATCTGCACTGACATGGCCCCTCCTACGGACCTATAGCAGGACATTTGCTCTGAGTCAGATTGAAACTGACCCTGTATGTTCCCCTCCTCAGAGAGGGAGGGAGTGTGCAGCCCTGAAACAGGTGCCGCTGCCGTGGGCCCCCAAGGAGACCCGTGCTGATAACTCCCTCCTATGGAGTATATCACAGTGGAGCACCTCTCCATCAGGTGCTCCATGTGGATTTAGTACGTTCAAAGACATTACCCATTGAAGGAAGGGATCCTCCCCATCAGGAATCCTCCTGGCCCCACTCATTTGAGTCAATGGGCCTCTTCCCTACGCTCCCCTCCTCAGAGAGGGAAATATAATTTAGTGGCTAACCCTCCAAGCGGGGTTGCCTAGGTGCTACCGGCACCAGTCTGAAGCCGCTGGCTCCTCCGCCAGCGACTCGAAAGGCGAATTCGACCGGCGCCCACTACCCACACTTCCGCGGTCTCTGTAGCAGGTTCCCCGCAGTCCGTGGCCGGGATTCCCCGAGGCCACGACTGGGATTCCCTGCGGTCCGTGACTGGGATTATCCGCGGTCCATGAAGATTCCCCCGCGGCCCGTCCGGACTTCGCCCCGAAATCCAGCAGGAAAACGCTGTAAGCAGAGAGAAAACATAACCTGGGAATAAATTTAAAACTTACCTTCAGGTTTAAATTTACCGCTGGAAGGAGCAGCGCGCTTGCTAGTCCGTCATTGCGCAATGCGGTACACGTAATGACGTGCATGCGGGCTGACGGCCTTCTTCACGTAATCACTCATGTGACTCCGAAGTAAAATCTATCTTATGGTAGGACCATTCAAAAGCCAGATAATAGACGCCCTACTTGGTATCCTGCACACAGCTTTGGCCCACCTTCTAGTGTTGAAGGCAGTCTCACAGACACTCATTATGCTGATTCCTGTGGTGACAGACATGTCCTCTAAAAAGTGACTTAAGAACTTGCAAAATATTGTTTAGAGATTGAGGAATGAGCTGGGCCGGAGATGAAGAGAGGCCCTGAGCTATTTCACTTTTGAGCCCCACCCCCACGACTAGAGGACCATGACTTACCTGACAGTGACAGTGTGACACTTTTAGATCCTACTGTATGTTGTCATTAAACAGTTGGTTTAAAAATACATATTGGATTCACCGCGGAGCGGGCGATGTGTTACCTAGATCGCCGTTTGAATCTCTGGGGTGTTGGGCCTGCTGCTTCAACATCATGGAGCTGTGATTTTCGGAGCTCCCAGCCTTGGGCTGCGATGATTTAAACATCGTGGAGCCCTGGGATCCCTTTGCCAAGGGCCGCCAGCATAAATCTCCGCCCTGCTCAGCCTGTGGACTTTGGGCGGTTTGGGAGGGAAGGGAAGAATTGACCGGGGAATTGCAGAGGGAGCGGTCTTTGCGGAAAGCAGACGGGGGGGGGGGGGGGGGGGGGAGATGGGAAGATTTGGTGAGTGGTGGGGTCACGTTGGAGGTGGCGAAAACGACGGAGGACTATTTGTTGTATGTGACGGCTAGTGGGGTGAAAGGTGAGGACTAGGGGGACTCTGCCCTTGTTACGAGTGGGGGGATGGGGAGAGAGAGCTGTGTTATGGGGTATGGAAGAGACCCTGGTGAGAGCCTCATCTATAGTAGGGGAGGGGAACCCCCTTTCCTTGAAGAAGGAGGACATTTCCGATGCCGTGGTGTGAAACACCTCATCCTGGGAGCAGATGCGGCATAGACGGAGGAATTGGGAGTAGGGGATGGAGTCCTTACAGGAAGCAGGCTGGGAAGAAGAGTAGTCTAGATAGCCATGGGTGTCAGTGGGTTGATAGTGGATGTCGGTCAGAAGTCTATCACCTGCGATGGAGATAGTGAGGTCAAGAAATGGTAGGGAAGTGTCGGAAATGGTCCAGGTGTATTTGAGTGCCGGATGGAAGTTAGTGTTGAAGCGGATGAAGTCAGTCAGTTGTGTGTGGGTGCAGGAGGTAGCACCAAAGCAGGCGTCGATGTAATGGAGGTAGAGGTCAGGGATTGGGCCCTATTACGCCTCGACCAAGGATTGTTCGACGTACTAGACAAATAGGCAGGCATAGCTGGGACCCATGCGCGTGCCCATACGCCTTGTATTTGGAGGAAACGGGAGGAGTCAAACGAGAAGTTATTGAGGGTAAGGCCCAACTCCACTAGGCGGAGGAGAGTATCAGTGGATGGGTATAGGTTGCTTCTCTGGTCGAAGAAGAACCGGAGGGCTTTGAGACCATCCTGGTGGGGGATGGAGGTGTAGAGTGACTGGACGTCCATGGTGAAGATGAGGGGATGGGGGCCTAGAGAATGGAATGCCCGGAGACGACGGAGAGTGTCTGACGTGTCTTGAACATAGGTAGGGAGGGATTTAACCAGTGGGGGTGTGGGGGGGTAGGATGGAGTTGAAATAAGTTTGGTAGGGCACGGATAGGCAGAGACAATGGGTCTACCAGGACAGTCAGGTTTGTGGATTTTGGGGAGAAGGTAAAATCGGGCCGGCGGGGCTGTGGAAAGGTGAGGTTGGAGGCTCGGGGGGTCAGGGCCTGGGAGTTGATGAGGTCGGTGATGGTGCTAGAGATAGTGGCCTGGTGCTCATCAGTGGGGTCATGGTCCAGGCAGGAGGAGGTGTCCGAGAGTTGGCGCGTGGCCTCCGCTTTGTAGAGATCAACGCACCAGACTACCACGGCACCTCCCTTGTCGGTGGGTTTGATCACCCAGTCTGGGTTGTTGCGGAGTGAGTTGATAGCTGTACGTTCAGGGGGGGGAGGGATTGGAGTGAGACAGGGGAGTGGAGAAGTTGAGGTGGTTGATGCCCCGCCGGCAGTTTTGGATAAAAAGGTATAAAGCCGGAAGATGGCCATGAGGGGTTGTCCACGAGGAGGGGGTTCGTTGGAGATGGGAAAAGGGATCATCAATAGGGTCGAGGACTCCTTCCCATGGAAGAACGCTGTGAGGCGGAGGCGATGGTAGAAGAGCTCCAAGTCGTGGTGGGCGCGGAACTCATTGAGGTGGGGACGGAGGGGGACAAAGTTAACGCCTCTGCTGAGGACCGACCATTCGGTGTCGGAGAGAGGGAGGTCAGGGGGGATGTTGACCACACAGCAGGGATGGGGGTTGGGGCCGGAGGAAGGCAGAACTGAGGCCGAGGCGATATCTGATGGTAGGGGGGGTGGGTGGTGGTCAGGCGGGTTGGGGGGTGAGAGGCTGAGAGGGCTGTAGTGTGGGTAGGGAAGAGCAGGGGTCACATAGTTAGAGGGGGATGGGGAAGACTCAGTGGAACTGCCACTGAGGTTAACAAGGTTGGGCAAACCCAGGAGAGTGGGAGTTAGCAGCGTGGAGGCTTCAGGCCCAGTGCAGAGTCCAGGCTCCAGGTAAGGCGATGGCTGCGGGTTGCTGGAGGGCAGTGGAGTGGCGAGGGTCAGCGGACCCGATGGTAGGAGTCCGCGGTCAGTAGAGTCGGGGTCGGCGGGCGATGCTTGGGAGGTCCCGGTGGGCTGATGGTCAGTGTGGCGGCGCAGATCGGCCAGCCCGGTGAGGCGACGAGGTGAGTAGGGCGCGGTGCGGTGGCCATGTTCGGAGAGCCCCGTTCCAGCGGCGCTATTCCGTAGGTCCGATCCGGTGGCGATGTTGGATGTGCGCAGTTCGGCGGAATTGTTGGCTGGGCCCAGTGCGAGGTGGGTCGGCCAGGTGCGGATGCGAGGTGGATAATAGGCCCCCAGTGCGGATGCGAGGTGGTTAGGCCCCCAGAGCGGATGCGAGGTGGATAGGCCCCCAGTGCGGATGCGAGGTGGTTGGCCCCCAGTGCGGATTGGAGGTGGTTAGGCCCCCAGTGCGGATGCGAGGTGGATAGGCCCCCAGGTGCAGCGGTGAGGTTCGGCGGGGGGGAAGGGTTAAATAAACTACATACCTTTTTCTTTGTCCTGCACTTCCAAGGATCTGTGGAGCAAATTCCTCTCCACAACAAATATAAACCTCACCTGCATTTTAACCCCTCCCCCCACACCACCAAAGCCTCCGGAATCGCAAGCACAGCACCACCGATGGTAGATTTTGTAACAACGCCACTATCGCACAGCGCCACCAATGGTAGGGTTTGTAACAACGCCACTATCTCAAAAGTTTAACACACCTTGGTGCAGCGAGCATAGGCCCCCCTCGATCTCGAGGCCCTTAACCTAAGCTTGTCTAGCTTATACGTAAATCCAGCCCTGGGAATGAGGGATGATCTTAATGAAGCATACAGGATCCCGATGACCCAATCTTGACTGGGTAGATGTTTCCACCAGTGGGAGAGAGCCAAACGACCAGACATCGTTACAGGGTGAGGGGTCATCCTTTAAAACTCCGTTACCTTGGAATTAATCTTCAGCTAGTTTAGTTTTTTGTCACATGTACCGAGGTACAGTGAAAAGCTTTTGTTGCGTGCTAACCAGTCAGCAGAAAGACAATACGTGATTGCAATCGAGCCATTTGCAATGTGATACATGATAAGGGAATAATGGCCCACCGAGTCTGCACCAACCACAATCAGCCAGTACACTAGTTCTATCCTGTACTCTTGCCAATTTACACAATCTAATAAATCTACAGACCTGATAAACACAAAACGCTGGAGTAACTCAGTGGGACCGGCAGCATCTCTGGAGAGAAGGAATGGGTGACGTTTCATGTCGAGACCTTTCTTCAGACTACATGTCTCTGGACTGTAGGGGGAAACCCGAGCACCCAGAGAAAATGCGCATGGTCACAGGGAGAATGTGCATACTCTGTGTGGAATCGAACCTGGGCCTCTGGCGCTGTAAGGAAGCAACTCTACTGCCGCACCATTGTAAGATAGTTTCAAATGCGCTGGCTGGGGATCGCTGAAGTCGGCCCCGACGAGCATTAAGCGGACTTCGTCCGGCATCTGTTCCAGGAACGCCTGTTCGAACAGCAAACACGGGTGATGCCCGTCCATCAGGGCCAGCATCTTTGCCATGATGGTGGACAGATGCCGATCGCCGACACTGTCCATGTGGAGGATCTTCTCCGCCCTGTCTCTATAGCTGAGACCAAAGGTATGTAGCAGTAGGGCCTTCAAACCTTCATACTTTTCTCCAAAGTGAAAAGTTAATTGAATTTTTGTTTTTGTTTGACACGAGAAGAGTCTGTGTGGATGAAACCTTTGTTCCACAACACATCACAGTGTGGAACCCACGGTGTAGTCTTTTCAAGATAACTTACAGATTAACAGATTGTCTCTGATAGTGCAGTCATGAAGGACACTGAATGCCAAGGGTCTCTTCCTCTACAGAATCTGACCCTCTTCATCCTTCCCCTTCTGGCTATATTAGAAGAGCTCCAGAAAAGGCCGAATCCGCTCAATGCTGGTTGTCTGGGAACAACTGATAACAAATACTCAGCTCAGTTCAGTTTAGTTTATTGTCACGTGTACCGACGTACATTGAAAAGCATTCTGCAGACTTTCAGCAGGCTAGATAGCATCTATGGAGGGAGATACAGAACCAGCATTTCAATGTTTCTCTCCTGCTGCCTGACTGACTGAAAATTTTAGCCATTTTCTGTTTTATTTCAAGAGAAATGTCCGCTTATTTACATTTGCAGAATTAAAACTTTGAAGATCGAGTCACATCTTTCCATTGAAATGCATAAAATACTTTTTTTTTTTGCAAGATCCCAGAAGGAGTATTTGTTTCTCGTTTTTATAAATAAATTTAGTCTTAGAAGGCACAGGAAGTCATATTCACCAAAGATAGACACAAAATGCTGGAGTTACTCAGCAGAACAGGCAGCATCTCTGGTGAGAAGGAATGGGTGACGTTTTGCGTCAATGCCCTTCTTCAGACTCAACAGTTGCATTTCTCATGTTATTTCATAGAGCAGCAGAACTACCAGCAAGCAGAACCGATTAGATAAAGATTTATTTACACATACCTACCACTTACTGCAGTTCCAGGCACCAACCACTATTGCAGCCATTACATTAATAAAGCTCTCAAGAATCATAGTTACACCATTGTGTGTTTGTTCATCTGAGGTACTGTATCATAATGATATTTGTAATTGAATATGTCTCTTGATAGTATGCAATTAACTGGCAGCATTAAATGTGTGCCAAACATTACATGCAACAATATCAATAGTATATTTTTCAATAAGATATTTATTGAAAATGATTGTACAATTGCCAAAAAGCTCCAATATTGTTTTTCTTTAGGATTGTAATGAAATTTCAAGTATTTCATTAAAATTTAACACAACATGCAAAAACCTGTTTTAGAATGAAAGTGGATTTTATAAAGAGTAGTGGAAAGAGCTGAGAGAAGATATCTTTGTGTTTATATGTAGTTGTCTATTAATGCAGAGATGACTAGTTGTTTTAAAAGATCCTTTATTTCCTTTATTTTTGAGGGGGATGAATAGTTAAATAAGCCTTGAATCATCTGGAATGTATTAGAAATGATTCGTTTCAAATAATTACTCGACAAAATCCATTCTCCCAGTTACACAAACATTCTCAGTTTGATTTAAATTTTGGATTATTTTTATAAAATAATTCAAGATCTTTTTAAACATTTATTTTTCCTGTGGTAAATAATTTGAAACTGCTTATTGCTGAAAAATAACAGTAGCCAGCCATTGCAAACATATTTTGTGGGAACTGATGGGCATTTGAGCGTGAATGGGTTGCAAGGAGATAGTGAGAAATTCAAATGAATGGAATTGCTCTAAGAGCCAGCAGACATTGGTCTGAATAGCCTCTTTCCCCATCATACAAAATCATGAGAAAATATTCACATATAACACCGAAACAGGCCCACTAGTCCAACTAACCCTCGCCAACCCATCTATGCAGGTCCCATTTGTCTGTATGTGAAACATACCTCTGTAAACATTTCATCTCCATATATCTGTTCAAGTGTCTTTTAAATTCTGTTTTAGTGCCTACATCACCTATTTCCTCATGTCATCGTACCTGCATCATGTATCTCCTCCAGCAGCTCGCTCCAGGTGTCCAACACCCTCTGAGAGGAAAAGTTTGCCTTGGGTTCCTTTTAAATCTTGTCCCTCTCACATCATAAACCTATGTCCTTTGGTTCTTGATTCCCCTATCCTGGGTAAAAGACTGTGCATTCACCCAGTTTGTTCATAGTCATAGATTGATAGATTGATGCAGTGTGGAAACAAGCCTTTTGACCCAACTCGCCCACACTGGCCAACAATGTCCCAGCTACTCTAGTTCCACTTGCCTGCACTTGGCCCATGACCTTTCAAACCTGTCCGATCCACGTATCTGTCCAACTGTTTCTTAAATGATGGGAATGTCCCAGCCTCAACTACCTCCTCTAGCAGCTTGTTTCATACACCCTGTGTGAAAAATTTACCCCTCGGATTCCTATTAAATCTTTCCCCTTCACCTTGAACCTACAGTATGTCCTCTGGTCCTCAATTCCCCTACTCTGGGTAAAAGACGCTGCATTTACCCAATGTATTTCTCTCATGATTTTGTATACCTCTATAAGATCTCCCCTCATCCTCCTGCGCTCCATGGAATAGAGACCCAGCCTACTCAACCTCTCCCCGTAGCTCACACCTTCTAGTCCTGGCAACATCCTCATAAATCTTTTCTGAACCCTTAAAAGCTTGACAATATATTTTCTATAACATGGTGCCAAGAACTGAACACAATATTCAAAACGCAGTCTCACCAACGTCTTATACAACTGCAACATGAGCTCCCAACTTCTATACACAATTCCTGTAGATATTTACGAGGAATTCATCAGATCTGACCATGCACCACAAATGAACCTTCACCAGGAATTGTGGCTAATTTCCTGTAAATGTTGTGTAAACATAGTGTTATATTGTTACAATTGAAACTGGGTTGTAACATGCAAATTAAGTGCATGACGTGGTAAGGTCATATGATCTAGTTAACGCAAACAGTTGCAGAATGAGAAGCCTGTCAAACACTGTACTAGTAAAAGAGAACTATGACACATGTGCCTGGAAGGTCATGTTTAACTAATCTTCTTGAATTTTTTGAAGATGTTACTCGGGAAATTGATGAGGGTAAAGCAGTGGATGTTGTGTAAATGGACTTCAGTAAGGCCTTTGACAAGGTTCCTCATGGAAGGTTGGTTAAGAAGGTTCAATGGTTGGGTATTAATGGTGGAGTAGCAAGATGGATTCAACAGTGGCTGAATGGGAGATGCCAGAGAGTAATGGTGGATGGTTGTTTGTCAGGTTGGAGGCCAGTGACGAGTGGGGTGCCACAGGGATCTGTGTTGGGTCCACTGTTGTTTGCCATGTACATCAATAATCTGGACGACGGTGTGGTAAATTGGATTAGTAAGTATGCAGATGATACTAAGATAGGTGGGGTTGCGGGTAGTGAAGTAGAGTTTCAAAGTCTACAGAGAGATTTATACCAGTTGGAAGAGTGGGCTGAAAGATGGCAGATGGAGTTTAATGCTGATAAGTGTGAGGTGCTACATCTTGGCAGGACAAATCAAAATAGGACGTACATGGTAAATGGTAGGGAATTGAAGAATGTAGGTGAACAGAGGGATCTGGGAATAACTGTGCACAGTTCCCTGAAAGTGGAATCTCATGTAGATAGGGTGGTAAAGAAAGCTTTTGGTGTGCTGGCCTTTATAAATCAGAGCATTGAGTATAGAAGTTGGGATGTAATGTTAAAATTGTACAAGGCATTGGTGAGGCCAATTCTGGAGTATGGTGTACAATTTTGGTCGCCTAATTATAGAAAGGATGTCAACAAAATAGAGAGAGTACAGAGGAGATTTACTAGAATGTTGCCTGGGTTTCAGCAACTAAGTTACAGAGAAAGGTTGAACAAGTTAGGGCTTTATTCTTTGGAGCGCAGAAGGTTAAGGGGGGACTTGATAGAGGTTTTTAAAATGATGAGAGGGATAGACAGAGTTGACGTGGAAAAGCTTTTCCCACTGAGAGTAGGGGAGT
The DNA here is from genome assembly GCF_010909765.2 of Amblyraja radiata. Classification (NCBI taxonomy): domain Eukaryota; kingdom Metazoa; phylum Chordata; class Chondrichthyes; order Rajiformes; family Rajidae; genus Amblyraja; species Amblyraja radiata. Next base: position 37,538,674 of record NC_045959.1, read on the forward strand.
TTCAAACAAGGGGACATGACTTGAGGATTAAGGGACTGAAGTTTAGGGGTAACATGAGGGGGAACTTCTTTACTCAGAGAGTGGTAGCTGTGTGGAATGAGCTTCCAGTGAAGGTGGTGGAGGCAGGTTCGTTTTTATCATTTAAAAATAAATTGGATAGTTATATGGATGGGAAAGGAATGGAGGGTTATGGTCTGAGCGCAGGTATATGGGACTAGGGGAGATTATGTGTTCGGCACGGACTAGAAGGGTCGAGATGGCATGTTTCCGTGCTGTAATTGTTATATGGTTATATGGTTATAAAGTGCTGTCTCTGTTCTATGTCTTGAAGATAGACCTGAAAGCAACACAAAACATGACACATGGTGGCAGCAGTATACGACGCATGAGTGCTAAATGTACTTTAATCAGCTACCGAAGACTGAAATGTTCAAGAAAAGATGAACAATTTAAGCTAAACTGGATACATATAATTTATTCAGTGCCTTCATGACCTAGCAAGGTCAGGGAAGATAAGAATGTTTACCCACTCTTCGACATCCTGCTGTGGAGCCAACCACTCTGCCTTGTCAAACCTAATCCATCGCATCACTTTGTTCACTGACCATGAAAACACTCTAATACTTCTGTAAATATGTATTTATTTACTTAACTACTCTGCACTCTGATCCTAACACAAGCAGATAATGTTTTCCTAATTTGTCATCTTGACTAGGACGCCAGGTTCGATAAGTGAACGTCTGCCTTTATAGTTATTCACACATCTGTCCTTCTCTCTGTTGGTAAATTGTGTTAGGGAGGAGCAAAGGACTTAAGCTAATCACCCAGGGATCATTTTTGTGGAGTTGCTCCATGACAAATGCTGTGCTCGTGATGATGAAAGTCCAATGTTAACTTTACCACTTGATATGGTCAGCATGGGCATTTGTTGCTGCGCTATACTGCTCAATGTGCAGGAAGGAATTGCAGATGCTGGTTTAAACCGAAGATGGACACACAAAGCTGGAGTAACTCAGGGGGACAGGCTGAGTCTGAAGATGGGCCTCGACCTGAAACATTACTCATTCCTTCTTTCCAGAGATGCTGCCTGTCCCGCTGAGTTACTCCAGCTTTTGCTTCTATCTTCTACACTACTCTATGTACATTGTTCTATTTCTATGTACATGGAATGAGCAATTTCTACATATCTTCTCTTTGATAAGAATGAATGTATTTACATGGAGGTGCAGAGTTATTTAAACTTAAGAACGAGATTATTTGATTTTGGGAGATAAGGTCACTCGTAGATCTGAAAGTACTCTCTCCTTTGGGTGTCGCTCTGATCCTTTGAACTGGCTGACTGTCCAGGTGAGGCCAATTCCCTGCATCATTGGTGTTGGTTGGTCACTTGAACCTTGTCAGCCTCCACTTTATAAAAACCCAGGCATTCGAGGCAAAGGGGGATCAATAACAACAACGGCAACCAAAGATAGACATGAAAAGCTGGAGTAACTCAGCGGGACAGGCAGCATCTCTGGAAAGAAGGAATGGGTGACGTTTCGGGTCGAGACCCTTCTTCAGATACCAACCTCCTAGTTGTTGTCATTAACTGTATACGCATCCCCTTACATTCAACCTCCCAAAGTGCAACACCGCACATTGACCCCGGTTAAACTCCATCTGCCATTTCTTCACCCATTTCCACAGCGGGTCTATATCCAGCTGTATCTTCTGACAGCCTTCTTCACCGTTTGCAACTCTTCCAATTTTGAGGTTGTCTGCAAACTTATTCACCAACCCTGCTACATGTATGAGGAAGATTGGGGACAGACCCGAGATCACCAGTGCCACTGTGTGGTCACGGCTGGACTGCCGGGAAAGAAGGCCTAGACAGCCGGCGCCTCTCCCAGAGGCTAAGAGTGAGTGGCCGGGACAACCCTGAGATGCCTTAACCTCTTCCTGCCCACATATAACAAAGGACTGTGCCCACACACACACACACAGGCCACCAGGATAATCCAGAGCCGTCAGGAGCAAACCTGTTGCGTCGGCACCTCCTCTTGATACAAAGGTGAACTGCAGGAAGAAGCCTGATATTGCCACGCCTCCTCCTTTGAAGACCAAGACTGAGCAACTGGGACAAGCTCGAGATTGACAGCATCATCACACATGCGCTCAGATGTAGAGGACCAGTGGCCCTACGGTCCTTGACTTTCTTACCACAGTAAATAAAGTAAACTTTAGGTTTTTTTAGTTTAATTTAAAGATACAGCACGGAAACAGGCCCTTTGGCTCAAGAGTCCACACCGACCAGCGATCCCTGCACATTAACACTATCCTACACCCACTAGGGACAATTTACACTTATACCAAGCCAATTAACCTACAAACGTGTACGTCTTTAGAATTGTGCAGGAAACCGAAGATCTCGGAGAAAACCCACGCAGGTCATGGGGAGAACATACAAACTCCGTACAGACAGCATCCGTATTCAGGATCGAATCTGGCGCTGTGAGGCAGAAAATCTACCGCTGTGCCACTGTGCTGCCCTAACTATGCGAGCTCACCCTACTGCGAGTGTTGGTGTGATCATTATTGAACCGCGCCATAATTCCCTGTTGCTGTATAAATTGCAAAACAAAACATAGACGTTTTTCATACAATCAACATAGGCATAACATGCTTCCACAGTGAATATTGCAGAGACACAAAGGCAATCAATCAGTACCAGGTTTTTCATCTTGAACTGTCAGCATCATCTGTTCCAAATTTTTTTGTAGGGTTTTGGGGTATCTAGAATGATCACATGAATACAGGAAGAACTATAAATAAATGACTTGGATGTAAATGTAGATGGGTTGGTGATCAACTTGCTGACGACCCCAACATTGGAGGAGTTGTAGACAGTGGGGAAGGCTGTCAAAAGATACTGCAGGATGTAGCTCAGTTGTGGAAATGAGTGGAGGCAGATGGAGTTTAACACAAACAAGTGTGAGGTGTTGAACTTTGGCAGATTGAATGTAAGGGGAGAGTATACAGTTAATGGCAAGACCCTTAACAGCATTGATGAGCAGAAGGATCTTGGAGTCCAAGTTCGTAACTCACTGATAGTGTGGGAAAGAAGGTGCAAGGTATGCTTACTTTCATTGCTGGGCATTGAAATGTTATTGTTGTTTTGTTCGTCCTTCGTAGTCGAAGAAGACTATGACTTCAGTGTTTTTGTTAGTGGGTCCGGAGGTGACAGGTGAGACCGATCCGGGCCCTGAAGGCTCGCCCACATATGGGACACAGTTGGGTGGGTGCTGCAGTAGAAGTTGAAGTGGCTCAAGCCTTGCGCGTGGCGCATTTCCTCTGAGCTTCTGCGGTGCGCTTCTTCTCAGCTACACGCGCTCCTGTGGTGATCTTGCTTTGCCCAGTTGGGGGATACGGGTGCTGATGTCATGACTTGTGCTTGACTTGTATTAAAGTGAGGGAGAGTTGCGCAAATCGACAGCCATATGGGCCTGTCCCACTTAGGCGACTTTTTAGGCGAGTGCAGGAGACTCTGCGCTCGCCACATGTTCGCTAGTGTCTCTGGTGAGTCTCCTTCATGGTCGCGAGGAGTTCCCGCATTCTAGGAAATAGTCGCGGCCTCAGTATGATCATCGCAAATTTTTCAGCATGTTGAAAATTTTTCTGCAACCAAAAACTTGTCGCCATGGAAATAATCGATAATCCTGTCGTCGTAGGTGCAGTTGTAGTGGGGTCGCCATGTAGTTGTAGGTAGTCGAGGTAGTCGTAGGTAGTTTTAGTTAATCGCCTTTGCTGACCGGTCATTTTCATTGGCTCATTGGGGGAAAAAAATGTAAGCAGGTGTTTTCAAAACCAAGGATAACCGGCTGGTAATGTTAATTGTCCGCCGAACTTCACAGCTGTGCATCTCTCCCTCCTTCTCCCTCCTTCTCCCTCCTTCTCCCTCCTTCTCCCTCCTTCTCCTCCCCCTCCCCCCCTCTTTTAAAGGACTTACCGTACACTGTGCTAACCGTCTTAATTACAGCGCCAACCTTCCTGTTCATCGCGGTGTGTGCCTGTAACACCTTGTCTTTGCAAGGTGTGAATTTCGGACAGCGCTCCCCCCCGCTTGCCCTGGCCCTCGCATTTGTGATGTGTTTGTGGGTTTGTTTGTGTGTTCCACTCTGACAGTCACGTTCCAGTTCCCGGTTTTTCAGGTGGCTGCCGGCCACTTGACAGTCACCGGCAGTTCGCTGAAAAATCTCCTAAGTGGGACAGGCCCATCACTCTCTTGTCCCGGCCTATCTGGATCCAGTGGCAAGACATAGTCAAGACGGCTGGCAATAGGTCAGGATGCAGTGGATGGTCACCAGTGTTCTACGTGAACATTGTGCCCTAATTGCGCTCCACGGCGCTTTGCTGGGTCCACCTTCCTACATGTTGGCCAAATGGTGGTCTCCTCCACGTATTCTGCCGGATTCACTCTTCACCTTTCTTGAATAATGTAATAGCCACAAGGCAGTGGAGGTTTGCATTTGGTGTTTTCATTCACCCCTCCAGGGTGCTATTCCCTATATGGAGGACGCCTGTGCATGACTTTGTTTAATGTGAGGAGACTGGTGCACAGGCAGCCACCACACGGTCCTTGACAGATCTGGGTCAGGATCCAGTGGCATGGAGTCCAAGACGACCGGAGACCTTTTTCTGCTGCAGCCTTCATCAATCTTCCGAGCTGTTGTGACGCTCCACTAAGGTCAGCCATCATCCTCCGCCTGCTCCACCATTGATGTATTGGTTGGATTGCTCTTTGTCAGAGACCTCCCCCTCGACCTTACCGCCATGGGTGGCCCTACCAGGAGCATAGCTCCAGACGGTATCGCTCTCAGGATCTCAGGTCCACACAAGCTTCTGCACCATGACAAGGGGACAATCCACGGAGAAGAGGGCTTTAAAATATAAGAGTCAGGATGTCATGATGCAGCTCGCTAGGACTTTGATGAGGCTGCTTTTGGAATATTGCATGCAGTTCTGGTTGCCCCATTACAGGAAAGATGTATAGGCTTTGGAGAGGGTGCAGAGGACGTTTAGTATTGAGTAGAGGGATCCAGTTGCAGCAAGAAGTTGTATAAAGTTGGATTGCTTTCTTTGGAACATGGGAGGTTGAGGGGAGACATAATAGAACTATATACAATTATGAGACACATAGTTCGGGTAGACAGTCAGAACCTTTTTCCCAGTGTGGAAATATCCAACACAAGAGACCATAGCTGTATAGTGGGGGGGGGGGGGGGGGGGGGGAACTATTCCAGAAGTTCATGGAATAGACGGATATGGATCATGTACAGGGTGGAAGAGATCAGTTTAACTTGGCATGATGTTCAGAGTAACCATTGTGGGCCGAAGGAGCCATTCTTGAGTTGTACTGTTCTATATTCTAACTCAAGGAATCAGTCACCTGGCCTTTCAAGCACTCAATGCCCCTATTTTCCACATTGCCCCAACCCTTCTTGTAATCTATCCCAGTCCTTAAGTCCTCTGGTCTGCCATTCCCCATCAATCTACAGTATGTTCCTTGATCTTTCAAACACTTATTTGCCACCTCGTTAAATGCCTCCTGTGATCCAGACTCTACAGCCCTCTGTGGCAATGAACTCCAGAGGTTCACCACAAGGCTGGAAGCAGCAAGTACACCTTTCTAGAATGATAACAGATTTCTAGGTTTGGTGAAGTTTGGAGATGAGGAACAGAAAAATTATGGAGTGAAATTAAATTAGAGTGACAATTTTCAAATGAATGCTACTTAACTGGGAAACATTATAGTTTGACAGTACAGGAGGCATGGGACTTCATGCGTTATAAGCTAAGTTAACAATTTTGAATAACTTTGTTTTCAGAAATGGAACTGACCAGGTGTGCATTGGAATTGTTGTATCCAGAGCAAGAAAGAGAATTTCAACAACAGTGGAGGTGGCTTAATGTAGATATCTCCCCTTTGTGGGCAGGTCCTCAAGATTGAAGATGACTTGGTTCAAATCCGGTATTGGATATATTAATCGGATTATTGAGGCCAACAATGGAGGAGATACCTGACATAGTGCGGCTCCTCAACGCTTATGGTTGCAGGAAGTCATGTATTTTGACAGGTGTTGCTCCAAGCATTTTTATTGGAGTTGATGGAAGGTGAGGATTATATCTACTGTGTCTGTCACTCCAACACACTTTCTTACCATCTTCTAAAGGAATTTCAAACAGAGAGGTGCACAGTGGCTCAGCTGGTAGAGTTGCTACCCTACAATGCCAAATACCCTAGTTCAATCCTGACCTTAGGAACCATCAGTGTGCAGTTTTCATGTTCTCCCTCTGACTGTGTGGGTTTTCTCCAGGGGCTCTAGTTTCCTCCCACATCCCAAAGATTAATTGACGTCTGTAAAATTGGCCCAATTGTATGCAGAGTGGATGCAAAAATGAGATAAAATAGAACCAGTATGAATGGGTGACCGATTGTCAGTGTGGACTCTGTGAGCCAAAAGGCTTGTTTCCATGTTGTATCTCTAAACTAAACTAAGTTCTCTTCTTCTATACATGTTTGACCCCCAGGAATGTTCAGGACACATTTTCAGACTTTCATCCAGGTTGTATGTCTTCTGTCTGCAGGAAAATCCACTATGTCCGTGGAAAGAAGGATTCCATACAGCGATTTGGGAAGCAGATGGATGGCCACTGGAAGAAAACTATGCAGGAGTTTTCTGGTGATGACTTTCCTGTTGCAGATGGAAAATATGCAGTCTGACTGAAGGCATAGAGCTGTGATCCAGAACTTGCCTAAGAGTCAAAAGTGACAAACTGTTTGAAATGCTTTTAGATAAAAAATACGAGGGTGGGATGGAGTGCGTGTTTTAGGAATGGAATTGGACGATGAAAGGGTCGAGACAAATGGTGGATCAGGGTGTTTTCAGCATGCATGCTAATTTGCAGTTAACCCCATTATAATTTTAATAAAACCCTGCAGGCAGTTTTGAAAAAAAAAAAATAGACAGGAAGTTGTTGAGTCATCAGTGACCAAAGATGATCCAATGTAACTGAAAAGTTACATTAGACTTGATTATTTTGACAATTACTTTAAATTATTTTTGAGCCGTGGTTAAAAACATTTATCGTAAAGAAAATGGCAATACATAAACCAGGTAATACAATGTGTATACAGTACATTAATTCACTGCGTACCAATCTATATATTTTGGCATTAGGCGAGCATTAGACCTTCTTTCATTCATGAATGACTTACATTACCATGATGGACATGCCATTTGGTAGGAAGCCATTTGACATTTGAGTATGCAGTTTTCCCCTTATTATGCTTCCTGTTTACTTAAGCATATTGGAAAGCAATTCTGGCCAACAGTTGGAGATTACATTTTTTATAAATGAGTTTGCTGCAGAATTATAAACAGCTGGCTGCACAAAGATGGTGAGTTGTTCACTGCTTGAGGGGTACTTTGCATTGACTGGCCATAGAGAGGCATTTATGAAGGTTTCAATCAGACCACCAGCAAATTAATTAGAAAATAGTGTATGCATCTTTCGATCTGATTTAAAGAAGAAAATGTATGAGAAAAAAATATATTCTTCATGGAAATGAATCATATGGCCCATCGTATAATATGGCACAAATTTCCTTGCACTTTCAAGTATATATTTAGTGTAATTTTCAGGCAAATTTTCCGAGGAACATTTGGCTCTAATTTGGGAAGAACATTTGGAAAGGCTGCAGCAGCAGCCTTGTGACTACTCATTATGCAAACGTAAGGAACTGTAAATGCTGGTTTACACAGAACAACCACAATTATATTGGAGCAACTAAATGGGTCGGGCAGCATCTCTGGAAGACTTTAGTTTAGAGATACAGAGCGGAAACAGGTCCTTCAGCCTACCAAGTCCACACTGACCAGAGATCCCCGCACATTATCACTATCCGACACACACTAGGGTCAATTTACACCTCTACCAAGCCAATTAACCTACAAACCTGTATGTCTTTGGAGTAGTGATGTCACTTGGATAGGTGCTGTTTCTGAAGAAGAATTACGACCTGAAACATCACCTACCCATGTCTTCTAGAGATACTGCCTAAACCATAGAGTTATACCAGCACTTTGGGGTTTTTTTGTTGTGGTGTCTTGGTTGCTTTTGACTAATTGTGACATCAAGACATTGTTCCGTTTTGTTTTCAGAGAATGGACAATTAAAAATATATTATGTATGTGAAGAAACTGCAGATGCTGGTTCATACAGAAGATAGAAACAAAATGTCAGAGTAACAGCTGGTCAGGCAACATCTCTGGAGAAAAGGAATAGGTGTGACGGTGCCTATTGGCAGCGGCTCGACTACAGTCCGTCTGTCTTTTTTTTATATTTGTCTCGTTAAATGTATGTCTTGACCCTAGTTTTTATTATATATATTTTTTAGCTGAGTATATGTGGGGGGTGGGGGAACCATTAATCTCTTCCCCCGTTCGGGGACACGACTTTTTCCCTGTCGGGTCTTCGGTGCCGTTGGGTGTAACATCGTGGAGCCGGCGGTGGCCTCCAACCGGGACCAACCTGAGGGCTCCAGTCGCGGAGCCTGCGTACTTGCCATCGCGGAGCTCGCCGACTTCGGAACGGGAAGCGCTGTGGTGGCGCGCGGCTGCGACCCGACATCGGAGCTTCAGAGGCTCCGGCCGCAAGCCCGGTGGACGGTAACATCGGGAGCTCCAGGTCCCTGGTGGGAGACCGCTTTTCGGAGCTCCCGCAAAGGCAATTTCTCCCGCTGGAATCACGGGGTTCAAAGGACACAGAGCGGGGCCTAACATCGCCCGCCGTGGCTTAAACGGCCACAGGACTTACCATCGCCCACCGGGGGCTTTAACATCGGGAGCCCCAGTTCGCCTCAACGCTGCAGTTGGACTGCTGAACCGGGGGAGAAGAACAAAGGGAAGAGATAGAACTTTGCCTTCCATCACAGTGAGGATGTGTTGGAGATCCACTGTGATGGATGTTTATGTAAACTGTGTTAAGTGTGGGTCTTGGGTTTAAAAAAAAATGTAAATCTGTAAAAAATGCAATTTTGTTCAAACCAAAGCTGTTTGAATGACAATAAACAGCATTCTATTCTATTCTATTCTACATATCGGGTCGGAAGCCAACTTTCGTAAAAAGTATATTGTTAGATTTTCAAATTAAATTATGATGATTTTGTGGTTGAAGGTGTAATTTTTTTTGCAGATTGCTTTGCAGTGGATGTGCTCACTCTTAACCTGGGAAGCATATGGTGCAGCTCAGACGGACTTGGAAGCTTTGTAGAGGAGGTGCATTCGCAGTTTCAATTCACGCACGAGGCAGTGACTGATGCTATCCACTGAAAGCAAACCTGCGTAAAATGTCAATAACATGGACAGGAAGACAGACGACTGTGAACTCAACCGTAACGGTGAGCCTCTGTGCCTTTAGCTCCTTTCAAGTAAGCACCGGGTGCAATGGCAAAACTCACCCAGCTGCAGCTCACAGATGCACCAAGCGAGTAACCGAAATATTGTTCATCATGCAGAACAACTCCATCACTTTGCATGTGAGACCTGGCTGTGGACTAAGGCTGCAATCTAACTTGTGTAATAAAGTAATTCCCAGTGTTCAAAGCATTATTGATGTACTCATGTGCTTATCCAGGCTCTTGCACACCCGACGATGGCAATTCTTGAACTGCACTCCATCACTATGTGGCTGGCCTCTGACAACAACATGGGATGGGGAAGATGAATGTTCACCGGCCAGTCATCAATCATAATTTAAGGCAACTTACTGTGCCTGGAATCTCTGAAGGGAAAGATAGGCCATGAGAGTGGTACTTAGAAGACAAAGCTTTCCCTCTGTGACCCTGACCCATCTAACTTTGGCGATAGCTTGTTTCGGCAAGTGCAGCCGCACCCATGATAGCAGCAGGACCACATTGAACAGAAAATAACAAAACTTCTGACTGCTGCACACAGTGTGTGACATCTCCACTTAAGTTTCCATGGACAACAAGGCGTATTGGATGTTATCTGACTTTGTTCACCTAAGTGGTAATCCATTCACCTAAAAATTATATTTATTTATATCATAGAAAAAATGGTCAGTTTAGTCTATCTGTGCCAATTAATGGAGGAAGCAGGCCAAACATTAAATGGGGTAGGAAATACAATGAGAATTGTGATTATGGACCTCCTTTATCCAAACAGCGTGGCCCAAAATGCCTGAAGAAACAATTAGACAGGTACATGGATAGGACAGATTTGGAGGGATATGGGCCAAACACAGGCAGGTCAGACTAGTGTAGATGGAACATGTTGGTCCAAACGCAGGCAGGTGGGACAAGTGTAGATGGAACATCTTAGTCCAAACGCAGGCAGGTGGGACTAGTGCAGATGGGACATGGTGGTCGGTGAGGGCAAGTTGGGACGAAGGGCCAGTTTCCACACTGTATGACTTTATGACTCTTTGACTGAAGGAAGGTTGACTTGCAAAAATTTGATTTTGAGCCATCAAAGATTAGAAATGTAATTATTGAGATGAATGAAGAGCCTGATATAAAAAGTACTCCACTGGAGGGAAGAGGGGTAGAAATGTTTTCGGACAGGATAATATTATGAAGTTAGAAAAACATGGTGTCATTGATGACGCAGAGATGAGTTCCGAACTTCACCAAAAGATGCGGATAGATTAGTTCAGTTTCAGACCAATGCCAAGGTGTGGAATTGAGTCAATTATTGGTTTGTGACAGCAATCAAAGATGATAGCTTCAACCTTTCCAGTATTTAGTTGGAGGGTAGCAATGCGTAATAGAGCAAACAGCTTGGCACGTTAGTCACATTCAGGAGTAATGGGGAAAGGCAGAGATGGATGGTGCCAGTTTGCAAATTGGAAACTAATGTTCAACTTTCAAATATTAAGAGTTTGCATTGTAGTTGGAGATTTAAAATGTAAACAATTAAATAAATCTGGAATCCAAAAGGTCATTTTAATAATGGGGATCATGAAACTCCTGGATTGTTATATAAAACCATATGGTTTATTGGTGTTCTTGTGAGAAACTAATCTGTTATCCTGCCCTGTCTAGCCACATGTGATTTCTTCGCTGCCGACTGGAATGCTCCAGTAAGCGATTTAATTCACAGGCGTTTAAGGATGGACAATAATTGCTGGCATAACTGTGAGGCCCATATAATGTGAACGAGCACATTTAAAATGTTTATTCGATCTCATTAAAAATGTCAAACCTGATCCACAAACTATAATAGAGAAAACTGCGATCTTGAAAACGGGTGTCAGGCGTTATGGGGAGAAGGCAGGAGAATGTGGTTAGGAGAGAGAGATAGATCAGCCATGATTGAATGGCGGAGTAGACTTGATGGGCCGAATGGCCTAATTCTTTTCCTATCCCTTATGATATGATCTGATGAAAATAAATCGGGCTTCTAGCCTTTGAATCACAAACTGTTCCTCTGGAAACATGATGTGATTATAGTGGCGGGATGGTGTTGAGGTCGAATGAAGGTGGAAAGCACCCGAGTAGTTTCATTGCAATCTCGATGTATTTCAACCACTTGACTTCCGACGCTACCCTAGCCACTTTCACTCAGGTTATTGACTGTCCCACCAGGGATATGAAAACATTGGACCTGCTGTAGCCAATATTAAAGAGGCGTACAGCAACATAGCCCTTCCGCCACTGGGAAGATCCAACCACAAACTGGTTTACCTCCTATCCAGGTATAAGCCAATGGTCCAGAGCCTGCCTGTGACCACCTCCTCACTGACCTTGTGGTCACAGGCAGCCTCCTGACCATTGGCTTATACCTACTGGGCTGTTTTAAGATTACAGACTAGGAAGCACTCTGTTGTCCCCATGGGGAGGACATTGATGGACTTACAGACTGTGTCACCAGCTACATAAAGTTCTGTGTGGATAACATTGTCCCTGAGGAGACTGTACACTGTTTCCCCAACCACAAGGGTCACCAGTGACATAAAGGCCTTTCTCAACCAGAAGAAGAGGGACTTCGGGAATGGTGACGGGGAGGAGGTGATACGGGTGCAGAAAGACCTGAAGGCAAGACTGAGACTGGGCATGGATGACTACAGGAGAAAGTTGGAGCTGAAATTTCAGCAGAACAACATGAAAGATGTGTGGAGCGTTATGACGAGCATTACAGGCTACAAGATAACCAGTGGCCTGGGGAGAGAAAGCAATCAGGACTGTGCCAACGAGATAAACCTGTTTATTAATAATTTGGTGGGGCATCTGCCCACCCTTCCCCCTGCTCCCCAACATACTCTCCCCCTCAATCTGCCTGGTCCACCTCCTCTGCCCTTTCTTTGTCACGCCTGACCATCAAGGCTGAGCAGTTGAGGAAGGAGCTGAGCAGCTCTGTCCAGGCAAAGCCACGGGTCCCGATGGTGTCATCCCTAGGACGCTCAACGTGTGTGCCAGCCAGTTGTGTGGAGTACTCCAGCATATCTTCAACCTGAGCCTGAGCCTGGAGAGTGTTCCTGTGATGTGCAAGACATCCTGCCTGGTTCCTGTACTAAAGAGGACGCACCCCAGCTCCTCCAATGACTACAGACTTGTGACAGTGACTACACACATCATGAAGTCCCTGGAGAGCGACCCCTGGTTAAACCCTACCTGGACCCCCTGCAGTTCGCTTACCAAACAAAGATGGGGGTTGAGGAAGCCATCATCCACCTGCTCCATCATTCCTATGCTCACCTGGATAAGCCAGGAAGCATTGTGAGAGTCCAGCACATTGTGTCTCTCTTCGGTAATTGGATTTCATTGTTATCTCTTATCTATCTGTTATATCGTTGTAACTTCGCAAGTGTCCCATGCTGTTCAATCAAGTATTATGTGGTTTTCCATGTTATAAAATGCTTCCTACATATATCGAAGAAAACACATTTATCATCAGAATTATATTCCCCCACATATCTCATTGCCTATTTATTCTTAACCTTCATAACCACCATGGGTGTTCTCGCAGTATCGCATGAATGATAATCTTAACATATTATCATTCATAAAAACATATTTTTAGAGCCAAGTATCGCTGAATCATCATGTATCATCAAATTATCTCCACAGAGTCCAGTGGAGTTGGACAGCCTAATCACTATCATGGCATTTGGACAATCCCCCATTAAAATTTCACACTTCATAGCTGCATTATCAAAATATTAATGCTTTATGCTGATTAAAATGCTCCTTAGCTTAAAGAACGATGTGTATTTATTACAAATGCTCGCTGACTGGCTGATCTTGTTTGGAATATATAACAAATCTGAGGATCATGTCTCAAAATTGTGTGTGCATGCATCAACATTTGGAGATTAGTAAGAGAAGGCAAACATCTCGAGATTCAATAGGCAACCCAACTAAGTAATTAAGGTGAATTTGGCAGGTCATGGATAGATTTTGCAGAATGATGCAAATGCATGCGTTAAAATGTTTCTATTTTAAAATGATTCAAATAATCAACTTATCCACACTACTTTTGTAATATATAGACTGTTGTACTGCCCAAGTCTTGGTAAATGGTATTGCTAGGTTCTTGATGGTCAGTACTGATAAAGAGCTGATTGGGGTGCTGTATGATTCCATATAACATTTTCTGGGCAGCAACCGATCACACTAATCATTGAACATTAAAGCAATACTACTTTGGAATTTCCATAAAGTAAGCCGTTAAACTCAGTCTGGTATGGCAGTTGCTCTGCTGCTGACCAGAAGGCCCTACAGAGAGTGGTGAGGACAGCGGAGAAGATCACTAGATCACCCCAACCAGCAATCCAGGACTTATACCCATCTCGCTGTCGCAAGAGAGCAACCAATATCATCAAAGACACCACCCACCCAGCACACAAACTGTTCACCCTCCTACCATCCGGCAAGCGCTACCACAGCATGCGGAGCAAAACCACCAGATTCAAAAACAGCTTTTTCCCTCAGGCCATCAGACTACTCAACACACTCAAGAAAATTCCATGAACATTACACAAACAAAGACCAACTGACTGTCAAATTAACTTTAACTCAATGTCTGCAGGATGCTCTTTGCACTTTTCTATATTGCACCTTTTATTATTGCACTTTAATAACATACCTCAAAATTTTACTACACTCTGGCACACTGTGAATATTTTATATAATGTATATGTCCATTGTCTATCTTTATTGGTATATTGTCTATCTGTGTTATAAATATTACTTGCACATTTGGAGTATGGGGAAACGCAATTTCAATCCTCTGTGTAACTACTTGTTGCATTATTTGAATTGACAATAAAGTTTACTTTGAACTTTGAACTTTGAAACTGTTTTGGGAAGTTTTGTTGCAATTGTACCATCTTCTCATCATGAATTTCCTTTCTACTGCCTCTAATGTAACTATTTTTGTTTAGGTAAGGGGACTATAACATAGCACAATATTTATAGTACTGGTTGCAAAGTCGTCTTGTTGAACATCATTGTCTGTAACTTATTTTCACCTGGTCCTCAGTTATCAATGGCCTGTTTCCTTTAACATCGTTACTTTTTTTGCATATCTTTTATTAATTTGTTCTGTATCTCTCTCTATCACTGTCTATATTTCTTGTTTCCCTTTCACCTGACACAGTCAGAAGAAGGGTCTCGACCCGAAACATCACCTATTACTTTTCTCCAGAGATGATGTCTGTCCCGCTGAGTTACTCCAGCTTTTTTGTGTCTATCTTTGGATTAAACCAGCATCTGTAGTTCCTTCCTACACAATATTTCAGGTGTGGCCTCACCAACACCCTATACAGTTGCAATAAACCCTACCAATTGAAAAAAAATCAATTTCAATAATAACCTATCTTTGATTCTTCTTACTGAAGGGCATGACCTCACACGTCCCCACATTAAACTTCCATTTGCCATTCTTTTGCCCACTCATTCAACCTCATAAGATCATAAGGCAAAGGAGCAGAATTAGGCCATTCAGCCATTGAGTCTTCTCTGCCATTCAATCATGGCTGATCTATTTTTCCCTCTCAACCCCATTCTGGTGGCTTCTCCACATAACCTTTGATGCTCTTACTAATCAAGAACATATCAATCTCGCCCATTGACTTGGCCTCCACAGCTGCATGTGGCAATGAATTCCACAGATTTACCATCCTCCGACGCCCTCATCGCCATTCCAAAGTTAGGTCCTTTTATTCTGAGGTGGTGCGCTCTGGTACTAGACTCTCCCCACTACTGGAAACATCCTCTTCACATCCACTATATCTATGCCTTTCATTATGCGGTATGTTGCAATGAGATTCCCCTCATCCTAATAAACTCCAGTGAGTACTGGTCAAATGACAGTAAACTCATCACGACATGCCCTTCAACTGATGTTCCTATCATACGCAAATTTGGCAACTTTGTACACTATTCCTTGTCATTAATGTAACAAGTAAACAAATGCGGATCAAGAACTGATTGCTATTTTACTGCATTAGTTACTTCCTAGCATTCTGAAAATGATCAAACTCTCTTAAACACAGAGTGCTCGAGTAACCCCGAAGGAATCAGGCAGCATCTGTGAAGAGAATAAATTATGTTTCAGTTCGGGACATTTCTTCAGAATCCATTCCACCACAGATGCTGCCAGACTCACTGACTTCTGAGGTTGTGCGCTCTGTCCAGCACTTTGTGTTTTGATCAAGATTTCAGCAAATGCAGTGCCTTGTGTATCCTGTATTTGTTTTCTATGAGACAGCCAGTTTTCAAAATAACCTTAATAATATAAGATACTAGACTAAGTGGGACCCGTTGGGTCCCATGTTCATATGGGAGGGCTGATCCCCAAACGCAATATTCCACCTCTCCACCAATTCCAATATTGGTGGCCAGTGGGGGGAGCCTTTCTGGAGCGCTAGTATAGGAATTGTGGGCTGAAGGGACTGGTTTCCAGAGGACTAGTATGGACATTGTGGGCCAAATGGATTCTTGGGGTGGCAGCTCAGTCACTCAAGCCTTATGTGCTGGCAGCTCACTCATGGCTGGTGGGCTAGCAGTTGACTCACGGCTATTCCTTGAAATTCCATTTCAAGCAGGGTGCAAGGCTACCGAATTCAAGTGCAGTTTCCGACCACTTCAAGAAGGGTGCAAGGCCACCAAATTCAAGTGCAGTTTCATGCCACTTCAAGCAGGGTGCAGGGACACCAAATTCAAGTGCAGTTTCATACCACTTCAAGCAGGGTGCAAGGCCACCAAATTCAGGTGCAGTTTCATACCACTTCAAGCCGGGTGCAAGGCCACCAAATTCAAGTGCAGTGTCCTACCACTTCAAGCAGGGTGCAAGGCCACCGAATTCAAGTGCAGTTTCTGGCCACTTCAAGCAGGGTGCAATGCCACCAAATTCAAGAGCAGTTTCATACCACTTCAAGCAGGGTGCAGGGCCACCAAACTCAAGTGCGGTTTCCTACCACTTCAAGCAGGGTGCAGGGCAACAAAACTCAAGTGCAGTTTCCTGCCACTTCAAGCTGGGTGCAAGGCCACCAAATTCAAGTGCAGTTTCATGCTACCAAGCAGGGTGCAAGGCCACCAAATTCAAGTGCAGTTTCATACCATTTCATGCTGGGTGCCAGGCCACCAATTTCAAATGCAGTTTCAAACCATTTCAGGCAGGGTGCAAGGCAACCACATTCAAATGCAGTTTCATACCATTTCAAGCAGGTGAAATCACTATAACACCACTATAAAACCACACAAAACACCACATAAACACCACATAAACAACACACTCACAGTTCAGTAAACATTCAGTGTGTTCAGTTGATTGACAGCTCAGACAGAGTCGTGACCTCTCCCTCCCCATCTTGCAGAGACTGAGCCACACCCACACTTCCGAGTTTTATAATCCCTCCCCCTCCTACCGGGCGTGGCCTTCATGGCGTGATTGACAGGAGAGAGATTCTCAACATTTTTTTAAACACTAATGACACTTTTAATTTTCATTGATGGGAAGAATCCTCCGCAGCTGATGAGCGGTGGGGGACTGAGTAAGATGGCCAAAAATCATAGCCTTAAGTGGTAGCGTTTTATCTAAAATCAATATACAGTGCAAACAGAAAGTTGGCAAGTTTCCAATGCAGCATTTCAAAGCAACCACCACCAACAACCATTTTTGCAGTGCAGCATTTCAAAGCAACCACCACCAACAACAATTTTTGCAGTGCAGCATTTCAAAGCAACCACCGCCAACAACCATTTTTGCAGTGCAGCATTTTCATTTTCAAACCACATTAATGGCACTCACAGTTGACCAGACATGTGTTCAGTGCTATTCACAGCTCAGAGAGACGTGACCGTCTTGCTTCCTCCATCTTGCAGAGACTTACTGAGGCACAACACTTCCGGGTTTTATAGTCCGTTCCCCCTCCCACCAGCAGGGGCAGCAGAGAGTCTCTCAACATTTTTTAAACATTAAAAACTCTTTTAGATTTCATCGATGGGAAAAATCCCCATGTCCTGCACAGCGGAGCGGGACTCTGCGTAAGATGGCGAAAAATCACAGCCGTAAGTGGCAGCGTTTTAAAAAAATCATGAAACAGAAAAACAGGAAGAAGTCATGATTTGACTTTTAGTAATATAGGTATTTAAATAATTACAAACAGAGGTCCCAGCACAGATCTTTGTGGAACACCTCTGATTGCAGACCAACTTAAATATTGTCCTTCCACAATAACCCTCTATCTTCGATCAGTGAGCCAGTCATAAATCGATATAATCAAATCGCTGTTGGTCCCATGCACCTTAATCTTCTGGATCAGCCTACCATGGAGGAGTATATTAAATGCCAAACTAAAATCCACATAGGCAACATCCACTGCCCTTCCTTAATCGATCACCATCATCACCTCCTCCAAAAAACTCAATCGTTAGCAAGACAAAACCTGCCATGTACAATAAACATGTGTTGTATTTGGATATGCATTTGACTCGATTCGTGCCACTCGAAAAGCCATGCTGGCTGACCCAAATTAACCCAATGCTAGATATTGTCTGAGACTGACTGACTCCCCACCCCCCTAACAATCCCCGCAACCCCCCCCCCCCCGCACCCACCATATTGTATTGTATCATATTGTATCGAATTGAATCACACAAAATGGTATTGGAAACATGGCAACTCTTGTGTACTGTTTCAGTGCAATCTACTATTCCTACGCTTTTGCTCCTAAGTACAAAAGCTTTTCACGCAAATGTGTGAATTTCCCTGTACCTATATTCATGTGACAATAAAGTACCTTTGAACATTGAACCACTGAGGCATTGGGAAGAAGGTACAGGATGAAACTCCATGATCACCAGGTCAAGAATAGCTTCTTTCTTGCAACCACCAGTTTCTTGAACATTGCAGAATACTAAACACTACCTTAGCAGCACATAAATTCCAAGCACTTTTTTGTTGGTTACTCTTCAAACTTTGGTTTTGCACTATTTTGGCTACCTAGTATTAATGATTATTAATTTATTGTTTATTGATAATTATATATTTAGTTGTGTGTAATTATGTTAGGACGCCAGTCAAGCTGCAGCAAGAATGAATTTAATTGTTCGGTTGGTAGGTGATACAACAATTAAACATTCTTGACTCTTGGAATTCTTGACTCTTGACTTGATATTCAATGGCATTACAATGACCAAGTCCCCATCATCAATATTCTGGAAGTTACCAATGACCAACCTCCACAAAACCAACAACATAAATAAAGTGGCTGAGAGAGCAGTTCAGAAGTGAAGTGGTGAGTGTCTCACATCCTGGCCCCCACAAAGTACAAGGCTCAAGTCAGTATCTTGATGAAATGCTCTCCACTTTCTTGGATGAATGCAGCTCCGACAGTACTTCAGAAGCTTGGCCCCATTCAGGGCAAAGTAGCCTGCTTGATTATTACCCTAACCCCACCCTTAGTGTACATTCCCTCCATCTCCAAGGCACCATGGCAACTCTTTGCACCATCTACTAAATACCCTGCATGCGCTCACCTAGACACCTTTGATATGACCTCTCAATTCCATGGCCTCTTCCATCAACAAAGACAAGGGTATCAGACACATGGGAACATTACATTACCACCAGAATAACACACGTTAGTGTATCACCTTTCCTTCATTATCACTGTAATGCATATTATTGTTTGTTATGTGAACGTGTGTGTATATACACACACACTGAATATTTTTTCTCTCGTTTAGTATATTGTTTACAGTATACTATGTTTACATATTTGTGCTGCTGCAAATAAGAATTTCATTGATCTATCTGCGACATATGACAATAAAACTTTCTTGTCTATGTTGACTTTTGACTGTGCTCAACTTCTAGAACTCTGTCCTCAACAGCACTGTAGAATTACATTCACCAGAAGACATGCAGCATGTCAAGACAGAGGTTCACCATAACCTTCAGCAGACTGTCCTGGTCATTATCAAGAAACGCCCTCACTACAACAGAGCTTCAGGAGTATAATAACATAGAAGAAATTGAAAACTTTATACTGGTAGTGGGTACTTATAACATACCATTTGCAGGGAATTTTCCAGCTAGACAATTCGATTTAAAACATAACTGTTAATCTCATGGTATAACAACATATTTATGGCACTGCTGTAGACACTGGAGAATAAGTAATACATTGACCACTTGTTCTTAATTTAGATACTTGCTACTTTTAAGGACTCTGAAAGAAAGATGTATTTATAAAATTGAACTGAACATATAAATCATATAAATCATTCACTTGCTGCATCGTGTCGCGTATTCTTACGGGATTTAAAAATACTGAGATTATTATGGATATTTCCTCAGTTTTGTAGTTGACATAAAAAGCCAAGGGGGAAATTATTGGTTCCTGAAATAAATAAAGAATATCATAAAAATCATTTTTTGTTCACGGTTTGAATATCAAATCTCCAGAAAATCTGTAGGCTGTGGTTTTATTGTTGTGGTTTATTGGGATCAGAATGAAGTGGCCTTAATTTCCGTGCTGCCATAGGTTTAGTAGTAGCTTTAATAATAGGAATTAATTTAAGATAGGCAATTTTTTGAATGGTAGGCATATCCATATTTGGTAGCCGCCATAAGGTAAAAATAGGCCAAAGGGTCTAAGAAGGACCAAGGCCTCTGTGATACATAAATGCATCTTGGGCCCCATGTGACAATGGTGTCACTTCTCCCACAGGATCACACTTTTTCTCCCTGCAAGATGTAGAAATCCCACCCTGTTACCTCCCTGTTTGCCAGTGAGATTGGAAACCTCCACCCTCCATTCCAGTCCACCAAACCATCCAATTCCACTTTGCAATGACTGAGGTGGAAAAATAACACATGGCAGATTATATGAGGCAAGGTATTCAAAATCAGCGGAGTGTTAAACCATTCTTGCATGCGCCTGCAATGAGACAATACTGCAGGTATCGGAAATGTAACTAATCCAGCACTTTTCTTCATTTTAATTACAAACGCAGATTTGTCCAGTCTACATGCCTTTATAATGACTACCAGTTAAATCTACCCAGAGACAAGGTTCAGTTAAGCTGACATTAATTCATAGAAACAATGGGCAATAATAATACATTCTGCATCAGTAGTTCCAGAGGTAGTGTAGGTGTAATTTAATTGCCCACATCACAAAATACAGTGCAGTTAACCTAATTTAGCAGCAAGGTATGTTAATGGCCTTTGTGAATTGATTGCTCCTTGCCAAATATTGACTGCTGAAATTAATGATCAAGGTAGAATGTTGCGTCCACAGAACTATGAAGCTCAAAATATTTTTTTATGAGCTGACTGAAATATGAAATAGTAACACTATCCTTTACTGTGAGCACTGTGTGTAGTCTATCCATTCTGATTATTGCCTGGATGTGGTCATTATTCATGTGCATACTGATCTTTTGAAAGGGATTCAAATACATCCCCAAATTTAATTTAGTTGAGTAAAATGGTAATTTGTTATTCACAAATATCGAGGTCAGCCTTCCAAAACAAAATCAGGGAATTTCAAGAGTCAAGAGCATTTTATTGTTATATGTACCAAAATCATATAACTATTAAAATTCTGATCTTGGATGTGGATGTATTTGTGTATTTGTATATTTGTGTGTGTATTTGTGTGTTTTTCTGTGATTCACATCTCCTCGAAAACACGACGCGCTAACGGTGAAAATTTTACATATTCTGATAGAGATTTAACTCATGTTCTCAAAAATCGCCTCATCTGAAAATTTGATTCATTATTTCTTGAGTTTTTTATTAAAATTGTTCACGAATCTGAGATCTTTTTGAAAGTTAACGTTGACGAAGTCAGAATGGCTCTGCTCCTCACGGCCAGCTGTGCAGTTTTCAACGCGCAGCCTGCTGGCCACTGTTTTCCATGAGCTGCGAGTTACCCCGCCCGCATAACTCACACTCGGCCGGCCGTCCGCAATGCCTCGTCAACCCCACCTGTAGCACTGCCCCCCCAGGGGTTTGGATGGAAGACTATGAAAATGCAGTAATTTGGTTGGGCTTCCGAAGGCTTCAGAGGTCTAGCGAGGTCCCACGAGGCCCCGAGACAGCCCTGTCCGCGCCGCATGCTCGCCAAATTCCGATCCGCCCTCTCCCTCTCTCTCCCCCTCTCTCTCCCCCTCCTCTCCCCCTCCTCTCCCCCCTCCTCTCCCCTACATCTTCCTCTCCCCACTCCCCACTCCCCCCTCTCCCCTCTCTTCTCCCCCTCCTCCAACCCTCCTCACCCCCTTCCCCTCCTCTCCCCACTCCCCCCTCCTCCCCCTTTCCCCGCCTCTCTCCCACCACTCCCCCTATCCCCATCCACCCCCCTCCCCGTCTTCCTCCCTCTCTCCCTATTTCCCCTCCCTCCCCCTCCTCCTCCTCCTCCTCCTCTCCCCCTCCACCCAGCTCTCTCCCCTTCCCCCTCTCCCTCCCCATCTCCCTCCCCCTCTCCCCTTCCCCCTCCCCCCTCTCTCCCATTCCCCTTTCCCCCTCTCCTGCCTCTCGCTTCCCCCTCTCTCCCCCTTTCCTTCTCCCTCTCCCCCCTCCTCCCCCTCTCTCCCCCTCATCTCTCCCCCTCCTCTCCTCCCCCTCGTCTCCCCCACTCCCCCCTCTCCATCCCCCCTTTCCACCCCTCCCCTCTCCTCTCCACCTCCTCCCCCCCTCCCTCCACTCCCCCTCTCTCCCCCCATCTCCCTCCCCCACTAACCCTCTCTCTCTTTCTCTGCCCCACTCTCTCTGCCCCTCGAGATAGGGCGGGATGGGGTTAAAGGAGCCAATGAATAATATTAATATAATACAAGGGGGGTGGTTTGTGTGTGGGGGGGGTGGTTGGTGTGTGAGGGGTGGGGGGGGGGGGGTTAGTGTGTGTGTGACACCTCGCCCCCCGCCCCCCCCACCGCAACCGCGCGTTGAGGGGACGGGACCCAACGGGCCTCCCGTGGTCTAGTCAATCAATAAAATTCTGGCAGCAGCAAAATAAGTGTGTGAACATTGTATTCAATAGAATATATAGTAAACAGCGAGAAAAAAATTGTTTAATTAAAAAAACTATTTGTGTAAAAAACATATCAAACCGTAAAGTCTGTGGTGCAGCCGGAAGTCACAAGGAACTGCAGTTGCTGATTTACAAAAACAACATACTATTCACTGTGTAGCTCACTGGATCAGGCAGCCTATTTGGAGAACATTGATAGGTGACATTTTGGGTCTGACATTTCAGGGTCAGGAGTCTTATTTCTGAGTTGCCTGACCTACTGCGCTACTCCAGTAATTTGTGTCTTTTTTTATCAAGGAATGCCTTGACGGAAAATGTTAAAATATCTTCATTGAACTTCCTTACACTTAAAAGGCCCGGTGACAGATAATTTTGCCAGTGATTGTGATTGGAACCTCAAATGCACACAATGACAACAATTGTTGAGCAAGTCAGAATGTTATTGTTCTGTTGTACATATCGTTCGTTTGTTTGCTAATTATTTTCACATACATGTACCGAGATACTGTGAAAATCTTTTATTTGTGTCATTCAAAAAACATTTGATTTACAATAATATCTGATAAAAGAAATTTCAAAGGTCTCCAATGAGGTAGATGGGAAGTCAGGTCCACATTCTAGCTGAAAAGAGGACCTTTCAGTTGCCTGATAACAGCTGGGAGGAAACTGTTCCTGAATTTTGAGGGTTTTTTTTTTCAAACTTCTGTATCACCTACCTGATAGGAGAGGTGAGAAGAAGGAGTGACAATATGACAATTAAACACTCTTGACTTGTGAAATTCCAGACTTAAGCACATACAGTTTCAATTTAGAAGTTGAGCTTGCCAAGTGATAGAAAATCCACACTGTCACTCGTCTCAACATGGAGCAGAGGAACATCATGCTGGTGTTCCTCAGGGTTATGCTAAGAATTACCTTTCAACGGATGCTTAAAACATTTATATGGATCAGTTAGAATTGATCCATCCTCATTCACAATGGGCAGATCATGGACTAAGCTGATGCTGAGCAGAATCCTGGGCCGACAGATACCTAATTTCTCCTCCGGGCTATCTACTCGCCTCCTCTCTCTTCCACGTGAGAGAACGTTTTAAATATTCATTTTCATTTAGATCACATATGTGAATGTTTCATTTCATTCATAAATATGATTGTTTGGTGCATCAGTTGAAAGGTCATTTTTAGCATAATCCTTGGAATTCCCAGTAAGATGTTACAGTGTTCCACATTGAATCCAGTCCCAGCATGTGGCCACACACATGGTTTTCCAGCACTCTCTCACATTCCCCTCTCCCATCCCTCTGTCACATCATTGACTCCCCAGCCTGAAACTATGTGCCTAATGGGCCTGTCCCACTTTGGTGAATTTATAGGCAACTACATGTGACTAGTTTGTCGCCACATGTTCACCGGTTGTCGCCGGGAGTAGTCTCCTCAGTCGTGCAAAAAGTCGTAGCGTCTTTCTGGCCACCGCTAAATTTTCAACATGTTGAAAAAATTTCGGAGACAATGGGTTTGAGGCCAATGAGCATAGCTTGACTTCTCCTGATGTCGGTGCTGTCGTAGGTTGTCGCCAGGATGACATAGGTTGTTGCCGGTTTTTTGGTGACCTGCTATGTCTATGACAGTCGCTGGCAGTTGCCTAAAAAATCGTCGTGGGACAGGCCCATAAAGTCTGGAATTTCAAGAATCAGAGGAGTCAAATTCAAGAGTATTTAATTGCCATATGTATCGACAACAGAACAATAAATTCTTACTTGCTCTGCAATCGTTGTCATCATGTGTATCATATGTGTGGAATCCCAGAAGAATGTAATGCATATTTTAGGCCAGCAGATTAAGAAGCAATTATTTTGACCTCCTTTACAATTTTGATTTGTTATGTGCTCTTCAGTGTTCCTAATTCAGTTTATTTTGTTTATTTTTATTTTGTTTACTTTTCAATTGCTAACATCCATTTCAATCATTCTGGTGTCTCTGAATATCAAAGACTTCCCTGTTCGGTTGAATGGAAATAGTAAAAATTGGAAAGAGCCATGGTTTTCAAGGGAAATTGGACATTTGGTTTGGAAAAAGAGAGAGAACTACAATAATTATAGACAGCGTGGAGTAAATGAGGTGCTTGAGGTGTATAAAGAATGTAAAAAGAATCTTAAGAAATAAATTAGAAAAGCTAAAAGAAGATATGAGGTTGCTTTGGCAAGTAAGGTGAAAGTAAATCCAAAGGGTTTCTACAGATATATTAATAGCAAAAGGATAACGAGGGATAAAATTGGTCCATTAGAGAGTCAGAGTGGACAGCTATCTGCAAAGCCAAAAGAGATGGGGGAGTTATTGAACAATTTCTTTTCTTCGGTATTCACCAAGGAGAAGGATATTGAATTATGTGAGGTAAGGGAAACAAGTAGAGTAGCTATGGAAACTATGAGATTCAAAGAAGAGGAAGTACTGACACTTTTGAGAAATATAAAAGTGGATACGTCTCCAGGTCCGGACAGGATATTCCCTAGGACATTGAGGGAAGTTAGTGTAGAATTAGCAGGGACTATGACAGAAATATTTCAAATGTCATTAGAAACGGGAATAGTGCCGGAGGATTGGCGTACTGTGCATGTTGTTCCATTGTTTAAAAAGGGGTCTAAGAGTAAACCTAGCAATTATAGACCTGTTAGTTTGACGTCAGTGGTGGGCAAATTAATGGAAAGGATACTTAGAGATAATATATATAAGCATCTGGATAAACAGGGTCTGATTAGGAACAGTCAACATGGATTTGTGCCTGGATGGTCATGTTTGACTAATCTTCTTGAATTTTTTGAAGAGGTTACTCGGGAAATTGATGAGGGTAAAGCAGTGGATGTTGTATATATGGACTTCAGTAAGGCCTTTGACAAGGTTCCTCACGGAAGGTTGATTAAGAAGGTTCAATTGTTGGGTATTAATGGTGGAGTAGCAAGATGGCTTCAACAGTGGCTGAATGGGAGATGCCAGAGAGTAATGGTGGATGGTTGTTTGTCAGGTTGGAGGCCAGTGACTAGTGGGGTGCCACAGGGATCTGTGTTGGGTCCACTGTTGTTTGTCATGTACATCAATGATCTGGATGATGGTGTGGTAAATTGGATTAGTAAGTATGCAGATGATACTAAGATAGGTGGGGTTGTGGATAATGAAGTAGATTTTCAAAGTCTACAGAGAGATTTATGCTAGTTGGAAGAGTTGAAGGATGGCAGATGGAATTTAATGCTGATAAGTGTGAGGCGCTACATCTTGGCAGGACAAATCAAAATAGGACGTACATGGTAAATGATAGGGAATTGAAGAATGCAGGTGAACAGAGGGATCTGGGAATAACTGTGCACAGTTCCCTGAAAGTGGAATCTCATGTAGATAGGGTGGTAAAGAAAGCTTTTGGTGTGCTGGCCTTTATAAATCAGAGCATTGAGTATAGAAGTTGGGATGTAATGTTAAAATTGTACAAGGCATTGGTGAGGCCAATTCTGGAGTATGGTGTACAATTTTGGTCGCCTAATTATAGGAAGGATGTCAACAATATAGAGAGAGTACCGAGGAGATTTACTAGAATGTTGCCTGGGTTTCAGCAACTAAGTTACAGAGAAAGGTTGAACGTTAGGGCTTTATTCTTTGGAGTGCAGAAGGTTAAGGGGGGACTTGATAGAAGTCTTTAAAATGATGAGAGGGATAGACAGAGTTGACGTGGATAAGCTTTTCCCACTGAGAGTAGGGAAGATTCAAACAAGGGGACATGACTGGAGAATTAAGGGACAGAAGTTTAGGGGTAACATGAGGGGGAACTTCTTTACTCAGAGAGTGGTGGCTGTGTGGTGGAGGCAGGTTCCAGTGAAGGTGGTGGAGGCAGGTTCGTTTTTATCATTTAAAAATAAAATGGATAGTTATATGGATGGGAAAGGAATGGAGGGTTATGGTCTGAGCGCACGTATATGGGACTAGGGGAGAATGCATGTTCGGCACGGACTTGACGGGTCGAGATGGCCTGTTTCTGTGCTGTAATTGTTTTATGGTTATATGGTTATATGGTTAAAAATGATGGAAGTGATTTAAAACTTCCATAGCAGGCAAATCTGCCTCCAGCTTTGTTAGCTATCAAAACAAGCGAGGCATTTTAAGGGCAGTGATGTGCAGGAAGGAACTGCAGATGCTGGTTTAAACCGAAGATAGACACAAAATGCTGGAGTAACTCAGCAGGACAGGCAGCATCTAGGGAGCCAGATGTTGCCTGACCCACTGAGTTACTCCAGCAGTTCAAGATTCAAGATTCAAGAGAGTTTATTGTCATGTATCCCAGATAGGACAATGAAATTCTTGCTTTGCTTCAGCACAACAGAATATAGAAGGCATGCATACAGAACAAATCAGTGTGTTCATATGCCATTGTATAAATATATACACACATGAATAAATAAAACAGATAAAGTGCAAATAAACAGATAATGGGCTATTAATGTTCAGAGTTTTGTTTGAGTTGAGTTCAATAGCCTGATGGCTGTGGGGAAGAGGCTGTTTCTGAACATGGACGTTGCAGTCTTCAGGCTCCTGTACCTTCTACCTGAAGGTAGCGGGGAGATGAGTGTGTGGCCAGGATAGTGTGGGTCCTTGATGATACTGCCAGTCTTTTTGAGGCAGCGACTGCGATAGATCCCCTCAATGGTAGGGAGGTCAGAGCCGATGATGGACTGGGCAGTGTTTACTACTTTTTGTAGTCTTTTGCGTTCCTGGGCGCTCAAGTTACTGAACCAAGCCACGATGCAACTGGTCAGCATGCTCTCTATTGTGCACCTGTAGAAGTTGCAGAGTCCTCCTTGACATACCCACTCTCCGTAATATTCTCAGGAAGTAGAGGCGCTGATGTGCTTTCTTTATGATTGCATCAGTGTTCTTAGACCAGGAGAGGTCTTCAGAGATGTGCACACCCAGGAATTTGAAGCTCTTGACCCTTTCCACCATCGACCCATTGATATAAATGGGATTGTGGGTCCCCATCCTACCTACCTCTTCTAAAGTCCACAATCAGTTCCTTGGTTTTGCTGGTGTTGAGGGCCAGGTTATTGTGCTGGCACCATTTGGTCAGTCAGTTGATCTCTCTTCTATACTCTGAGTCGTCCCCATCAGTGTTAGTTCCCACATCAGTGGTGTCGTCAGTGAACTTGATGATGGAGTTCGCACTATGACCATCTATGCAGTCATGAGTATAGAGTGAGTACAGCAGAGGGCTGAGCACGCAGCTTTGAGGTGCTCCTGAGCTGATTGTTATCGAGGCTGACACATTTCCACCAATTCGAACAGTCTGTGGTCTGTGAATGAGGAAGTCAAGGATCCAATTGCAGAGACATGCGCAGAGACCCAGTTCTGCGAGTTTGGTAACCAGCTTGGAGGGGATGATTGTATTAAATGCTGAGCTGTAATCAATTAATAACAACCTGACATATGAGTTTTGGTTGTCCAAGTGGTCCAGGGCAGAGTGGAGAGCCAGCGAGATCGCATCCACCGTTGATTTGTTGTGGTGGTAAGCGAACTGCAGTGTCTGCAGGTTTTTGTCGAGGTAGGAGTTGATTTGCGCCATGATCAACCTCTCAAAGCACTTCATCACCACAGACGTTGGTGCCCCTGGTCGATAGTCATTGAGGCACGTCACCATGCTCTTCTTGGGCACCGGTATAATTGATGTCCTTTTAAAGCAGGTGGGAACCTCAGACCTCAGAAGTGAGAGGTTGAAAATGTCTGTAAAAACTCCAGCCAGTTGGTCCGCACAGGTTTTTAGAACACGACCAGGTATACCATCAGGTCCAGGCACTTTTCGAGGGTTCACCCCTATGAAGGATTTTCTGACGCCTGCCTCTGTGACTGTGACTGAAATACCATCACAGCGAATGGGGGCTCGAGAAGGCACATCAGTGTTCTCCCTATCAAAGCATGCGTAAAATGCATTGAGCTTGTCAGGGAGTAATGCTACGCCGACATTCGAGCTGCCTCCTGATTTTGCCTTGCAGGAGGTGATTGCATTCAGGCCCCGCCACAGCTGCCGAACATCTGTCTCATCCTCCAGCTTGGAGCAGGTCCCTTTTGGCCTTTTTGATGGCCTTACCAAGGTCGCATCTGGACTTCTTGTAGACCACTGTATCATCAGACATGAATGCCCAGTGTCTGATCTTCAGGAGAGTGCGGATCTCTAAGTTCATCCAAGGCTTCTGATTGGGAAACACGCGGAAGGTTTTTGTAGGGATGCAGTCCTCCACACATTTCTTTATGGTCTGTAATGACTGTGGCATATTCATTCAGGTCCGTTGCTGAGTCCCTGAGCATTGCCCAGTCTACAGGCTCCAAACAGTGTCTCTCCTGCATATACCGCGTTCACATTTTTCTCTTCTGTTCCTATACCGCATCTTCTCTCCCATGCACTATCCCGTTCCCCTCTCCCATTCCCCTCTCTCCCATTCCCCTCTCTCCCAATCCCCTCTCCCATTCTCCTCTCTCCCATTCCCCTCTCTCCCATTCCCCTCTCTCCCATTCCCCTCTCTCCCAATCCCCTTTCCCACTCCCCTCTCCCAATCACCACTCTCCCATTCCCCTCTCTCCCAATCCCCTCTCTCCCATTCCCCTCTCTCCCAATCCCCTCTCTCCCATTCCCCTCTCTCCCATTCCCCTCTCCCATTCCCCTCTCTCCCATTCCCCTCCTAGTCTCCCCTCACCCACCCTCCCCCCCTCTCCTATTCCCCTCTCTCCCAATCCCCCCTCTCTCCCAATACCCCCTCTCCCATTCCTCTCTCTCCCAATTCCCTCTCTCTAATTTCTCTATCACATTTATTCCTGCTGTTTTTTCTATGTGACACACTCTTAAGCCTGGAGCCAGTGCTCAATTATCCTCTGACAAATGGGACATCATTCTTCCTTTTTCAGCCGACCAATCTAGCTGCCTGCAATGCTTCAAATGGGCAGTTAACAATATTTTTTGATTAGCCGACCAGTGGCATGAGGTTAAAGGTTCTGAGGGAATTGGACACATTCAGGTTCTTTGCCAGTCACAAGTTCTGTTTGTTTGGAAATGCCTTTAATAACCTGACCTTGGGCTACAGCAGAAGTCAGCATGTTTAAATAAATATTGCTGTGTATTCAAATTGTTAAAAATGATTCAAAGATTGCAATGCAATCAAAATGTCACCAAATCAGTCTGAATAAGTGCAAGAATAGATGATTCATGCAATTGGAAATAATTAGTAAAACTTGGTTCCATTGCAATTTCTCAGATGAATTTTGAATGAGGCAACACACTGTGAACATCATGTGGGGGAGAGCTGGAGAGCTACCTCAGAAAAAAAGGACCAAGGCAAACAAAAATCTCACCAATACATGTATGGTTATAAGGTCATGTCATAAATGATAGGAGTAGAATTAGGCCATTCGGCCCATTTAGTGTACTCCGCCATTCAATTATGGCTGTTCTATCTCTCCATCCTAACCCTATTCTCCTGCCTTCTCCCCATAACCCCGGACCCCCATACTAATCATTAATCTATCTATCTCTGCCTTAAATATATCCACTGACTTGGCCTCCACAGCCTTCTGTGGCAAAGAATTCCACAGATTCACCACTACCTGCCTTGCCCGTCGACCCGTCGTCGTGGCCTACCAGCGGGCTTGGAGCGCCGTTTCTTGGCGGGAACCACCCAGCACCTCGGCCTGCGTGGCGGCACTGCATTGGAGCGCTGGAGCGGAGCGGAGCGGGCGATGCCTTGCCTGGGTCGCCGCGCTGGAGCTCTGGCGAGCTGGACCGCCGTAGGCAACATCTCCGGGCTGCGGGTTTGCGGAGCGGAGAGGCGGCGTGCGGAGAGACGGCGTGCGTAGAGGCGGCAAGGCGGCAGTGAGGAGAGCGGGGCGCCGACTTTTTCATCTTGAGCCTAGGAGCGCCAAACCGGCGCGGCCTAGTCGGCTTCGGCAGCCGCGGGCTCCAACCAAGAAGCGGCCGTTCCAAGTGGCCCAGCCGCCGAAAGGACTCTCCCGACGCCGGGGCAAGACCACCCGGTGAGAACGGCCAGGGACATCGGGCCTCCGTAGAGGCAATTGCGGTGGCCCCAATAGGCCTGACTTTGTGGTGAACATGGGGTGGGGACTGGACATTGTGCCTTCCTCCACAGTGTTATCCACTGTGGGGGGATGTTTTTTTTTTTTTTTTTTTTTTTTTTTTTTTTGTTTTGTTTTTTTTTTTGTCTAACTGTAGTCTTGTAGGTCTGTGTCCAAGATGGCTGCCGTGAAGAGAGAGTGGACGCTGGCACGATTTGGTTGCCGCTGCTCTCTCTTCACACTGTGTTTTTGATTTTCTGTTTTTGGATTGAATCCTGTTTTTAATTTGTGTCATTGTGATGTCTTTAATTACTTGTTTTACTCCGATTATATGTTTTTATTCCGATTACTATGTAAGGTGTCCTTGAGATTTTGTATGAAAGGCGCCCATTAAATATAAAATTTATTATTATTATTATTACCTGACTAAAGAAATTCCTCCTCATCTCCTTCCTAAAAGAATGTTCTTTAATTCTGAGGCTATGGCCGCTAGTCCTAGACTCTCCCACTAGTGGAAACATCCTCTCCACATCTGGGTAGAGTCAAATTTCCTGCTGGATGCTAAGGTACCCAGAAATATGAACAAAAGTACTCCACGCGAGGTTAAGTCAATTACCAGCTGTACATTTAATTTTGCTTTGCTGTTGTATGAACATACAGCCTTGATTTTTGTTTAACCCATGAATGTCTGGATGCTGGAGTTCACACTTGGCAGTGCAATGTTGCAGCTCATGGAGTTGATTCCTCCAAGCTCCAGCGACCCAGGTTCAATCCTGACCTCAGCCCTTGTGGAGTTTATACTATTTTCCCATGCCCACATATATTTTCCCTCGGTATTCCAGCCGTCTGTGGCAAAGAATTCCATAGATTCACCACCCTCTGACCAAAGAAATTACTCCTCATCTCCTTTCTAAATGTACGTCCTTTAATTCTGAGGCTATGCCCTCTGGTCCTAGACTCTCCCACTAGTGGAAACACCCTCTCCACATTCACTCTATCCAGGCCTTTCACCATTCGATAAATTTCAATGAGGCCTTCCCTTCATCCGTCTAAACTCCAGCGAGTACAGGCCCGGTGTCATCAAGAGCTTATCATATTTTTATAATGGAATTAATATAAAAATGAATGCTTGATTATCAGTATGGACCTGGTGGGCCAAGGGGCCTGTTTCTGTGCTGGATCTCTGTGTCTCTGTGTCCATTACATTCTGCACTTGGAAGTAGAAAAATTGTTAGGAGGATTCTCACCTGATTGATAAACAGCACAGAAGCAAGAGACATGATCTTCCATGCATAAAGTCATGATGACCATCCCTAATCAACCCTTCCCTGTACAAATGTACATTGATCTTATCTCTCAGAATCCTCTCCAGTAACTTACCTACCACAGATGCTAGGCTTACTTGTCTATAGTTCCCAGGTTTTTCTTTCACAGCCCTTCTTGGATAAACACACATTAGCCACCCTCTAGTCACTGGGCACCTTACTGGTGGTTAATGATGATGAGCCACCACCATGAGGCTGCAACCTTCCCCCATCAACAAACTGTACCCTGCAAGGGCCTAGAAGTGAGCGGGAAAGACCATCTCTGACCCCTCTCACCCTGGCCACAAACTCTTTGAAGACCCCTCTGGGAGGCGACTCCGGACCATCAAAACCTCCACATTCAGACATAAAAACAGCTTCTTCCCACCAGCGGAAGCTCTGCTTCACAGCTGCACTACACCACTCCATTCTGGTCTGTAAGACAAACACTTATGAACTCTCCAAGTGCACTTTAGATATCTAATTGTCTCTTTTCATTGGGTTTTCTTCAACAACATAATGGTTGAACACCAACTCTAACCGATGCTAGGGTCGGGTGAGCGGGCGTAGGGAAGGGTACTGGGATATATCTCCGCTTCTTTCACTTCTTCGTTAGTTCTGGGGTTTTTCTTTTTTCTTTTTCGTGTTTTTCTCGAAATTCTTTCTTTTCTCCTTCTTTTCTTCTTTCTTTCCCTTTTTTCCTTTTTCCTTTTTTACGATTTGGTTATTAGTTTATAAAATGTTGAAATTGAATCAGTACGAAAATTGTATAACTGTTATGTCGATTACTTTCACCTTGTACAATTGCTTCTAATAAAATAAATAGTAAAAATCTTTGTGTGTACATACTTGGCCAATATATTGATTCTGATTCTAATTCTGATTAATCTTAACAATAATCTTGCAATTTATTTTCCAGCTTCCCTCAGTTTTCTTTGATAAACCTGATCAGGCTCTGAGATTTATTTACTTACGAAATACTTTAGACTTTCGACTCTCGACTTTAGAGATACAGCGTGGAAACAGGCCCTTCGGCCCACCGAGTCCATGTCAGCAATCACCCCATACTAGCACTATCCGACACACGAGGGACAATTTACAGAAGCCATTTAACCTACAAAACTGTATGTCTTTGAAATGTGGGAGGAAACTGGAGCACCCGGAGGAAATCCACGTGGTCACAGGGAGAACGCACAAACTCCATACAGACGGCACCCATAGTCAGGATTGAACCCGGGTCTCTAGCGCTGTGAGGCAGAAACTCAACTGTTGCGACAGCGTGCCATACCATACATTTTAAGACAGCCAGCAACTCCTTTACTACAATGTGGGCTATCCCTAAGGCATTTCCCTAATACTCATGCGATCCTTAGACTTTATTTGTGCCGTACAGGTATAAACATAGAAACATAGAAACATAGAAATTAGGTGCAGGAGTAGGCAATTCGGCCCTTCGAGCCTGCACCGCCATTCAATATGATCATGGCTGATCATCCAACTCAGTATCCCGTACCTGCCTTCTCTCCATACCCTCTGATCCCCTTAGCCACAAGGGCCACATCTAACTCCCTCTTAAATATAGCCAATGAACTGGCCTCGACTACCCTCTGTGGCAGGGAGTTCCAGAGATTCACCACTCTCTGTGTGAAAAAAGTCATACATCATGGAAACAGGCCCTTCGGCCCAACTTGCCCCTACCGACTAAGATGCACCATCAATGCTAGACCCACATGCCAATGTTTAGCTCATATTCCTCCAAATAAATCCTACCTATGTACCTGTCTAAATTCCTATCTTTGTACCTGCCTCAGCTAACTCCTCAGGCAGCTAGTTCCCCATACATACCACCCGCTGTGTGGAAAAGTTGCCCCTCAGCTTTGTATTAAATCTTCCCTCCTCAGCTTACAGCTATGTCCCCTTGTTCTTCATTCCCCTACTTTGCCTTCATGTCTTCCTCCATTTCTCTTCATCCCTCACTCCCACAGCGCGGTGCTCCCTTCTTGCCACCCCTCCCTCCCTCCCTCTCTCCATCGCACACCCTTCCCATCGTAGACCAAATATGATTTGAAAGCAATATGGCCACCTCTCAACACCATGGTAAATGAACTCAATCCCACTTACAGACCAACTTCTAAAGTTATTCAAGGTCACTCTCAAACTTCACATTCCTGACAACAACTCAAAAACCATAGAGACTTCAATGCACATAGTTCTGAAATTTGCTCTGAGCAAGAGGACCAAAATTGCAAAGCCATAAAGTTATCTCTTCCACCCACACCACCCTCCCCCCACTCCCCCCCCCCCAGGCCCAAACACAACCCCCCCCAACCCCTCCGCCTACACATCCCCCCCCCCCCCACATCCCCCCGCAATGCACCCCCACTGCCCCCCACACACCCCTGTGTTGCGTTGGTGGAACGGTGAGTTGGGGGAACGGGTGAGTGCTGGTTTATTGCGTTGGGACAGACCCAACGGGTTTGCACTTGGTCTAGTTAGTAATAAATATCTGTTCCAGTTTCAGTTGGTAATATGAGTGACGCAAGATGTGGGTGAGTGGGGAAACATTCGTCACGCCAAGATGAATCACACTTACAGTGCCTATTAAATCTTTTCCTCTTCACCTTAAACCTATGTTCTCTGGTCCTCAATTCACCTACTTTGGGCAAGAGACTCTGTGCATCTACCTGATATATTCCTCTCATGATATTATACACAGCAAGAGTTTGAAAAATAAATTTGCAATGAAACATCATTTGTGCTACCTGACTGAGTTTAATGTATACTTAATTCCGGAAACATGCTTGGATATTTCAAGACAATCTTCTATCATTCCTATCAGACTTTTTGTTGTGCATTCTAATCCTGCCAGTCATAACTGCGATAGACACAAAATGCTGGAGTAACTCAGCGGAACAGACAGCATCTCTGGAGAGAGGGAATGGGTGGCGTTTCGGATATATTGTTAGCTGATGGGAAGATGATAATGAGACATACAATCAGTAATATTTAATCTGGAGGAAAATGTGTAGGAAGGAACTGCAGATGTTGGTTTAAATCGAAGATAGACACAAAAAGCTGGAGTAACTCAGTGGGACAGGCAGCATCTCTGGAGCGAAGGAATGGGAGTCTGAAAAGTGTCTCGACCCGAAACATTACCCATTCTTTCTCTCCAGAGATGCTGTCTGTCCCGCTGAGTTACTCCAGCTTTTTGTGTCTATCTTTGATTTAAACCTATCTTTGAACAATGAAACTAGTTGGAGAACTAGGATGGGGGTGGGACAGAGAGAGAGGGAAAGCAAGGGTTACTTGAAGTTGGAGAATCAATATTCATACCGCTGGGTTGTAAGCTGTCTTGCATTTCAACAAAGACCATAAATTGAAGGATGTAACATATTCCTGCATTAATTAGAGGGACCAGCCTCACCTGATCTGCTACCATGAATCCAAGCTACCTGTTATCATACAGGCGGAACTCCTATAGTCAATTCTTAGCTGCATGCTCTCACACCCTATCCTCTTTGCTAATTCCTCCACTCATATGTTCAGCAAATCCCAGCCGGGCCTCATTGAATTTCTGACTGAATTCCCCCCACACTACTCCCTGACCAGCTTTAAACAACTCATCACAGTCATATGCCTGGTAGTCCCACCAAGCCTCTGATGATCCAACCTTATAAACCCCTGTGGCATAATGCCACTCCATCCACTTACAACTCATCCACAATTCTCATGGCATCATCCCAGATTACAGGCCCATTCAAACTTCTCCTCATCCTTGACTTTCTCTCTGCAGCTACGCCACACCCACAATGGAAGTTTCTCACTCTCCTCTGACAAACCTATGCTCTGCTTTATTTTCTGCTAATGCTGAAGATAGGGTTTTTGTGTGAGTTTCCCCCTGTAAACCCTGTCCTATCATCTGGAATTTCTTAGACCTCAGCACAATGGAAATTCATTGAGGCAGAAGATGAACATACACAAGACTGGAATGGACTTTTCATACAACATTACTTTAATGCCTGTTCCTCAGTTTGAATGAAATGTTGTCCACAAATTTAACCACTGGTAGAGTAAATATTTTGGGTGATTATTCTCAAGAATTTCCTTTAATACTTACAGTAAATGGCCTAGATTTCTTCTATTAAAATTCACTAAATATTTCATTGTTCGTAAATAATTTAACATGCAACAAAGCTGAATTCAAAAAGATTGGAAAAACTATTATAGGTCTCAAAGGAAATCATGCTACAAATAATAATCTTCATATTAATTCATGTCCATGATTTACAGAATATTTTATCAGATAAGATCTTCAAATATTTAAATTAAAACACAACAATGAACTGGAATCCATTTTAAATTATTTTGTTTGACCAATATTCTATAAAGTTAAAATGAAAACAAGAGTTTTCTTACAGTGGAGAATCTAGAGAACAGACAGGGTTTTGTGATACTCGCTAAGATTTTTAATTAAGATTTATGAAACTTAACAGTTAATGGCTTTGGATTCATTAAATGCTTTGTACTATTCCTCCTTTGCATCTGCAATACATTTTAAACCGAATGATGAGCAATTGTGTATTGATTTCTTCTGCACAAGAGGCATGTAATTAAGTTATCAGCATGTCATAGCATGTCACAAATAAACAGAGTAATTTCAAAATAGTACAGGAAACATTTTATACCATTTTATCGTGGTTTGAGAAGTGCCAAGTCAAATTCTTTATTGTCATGGAGAGACACGGTGAGGTACAAGTACAATAACAAGGTTTGCTTGCAGCAGCAACACACACACATTGGTTCAGACATAGACACAAAAACAATTTATACATAAATTATACATAAATAATACTTAACATTTCTAATAGAAATATGACTGTGCAAATAGAAAAATATAGTCCATGGTGGACCATAGTGTTCCATGGCTGAGATAGGACTGGGGTTGTGTGGGTTGGGTCAAGAACTGAGTCTGGTAGTGTAGGAGTGTAGAGGACAGTAGAGGAGGATGGGGTTTAAGTGTTAATGTGTAAGTGACTGGGGGGTGGATGGCAAAATGTGTTGAGACAGGACTGCAGACTTCTGTTCTGTACCTTCCATTCAATGGAAGAGCTGAAAGAAGATATGGCCCAGATGGTGGGGTTATGGAGAGAAGGCAGGAGAATGGGGTTAGGATGGAGAGATAGATCAGCTGTGATTGAATGGCGGAGTGGACTTGATGTGTCAAAGGGCCTAATTCTGCTCCTATCACTAATGATCTTATGACTTTATCTTCCTTGATCATAGATGCCACCTTCCTGAGGCAGCATGCTTTTGATGGAGGGGTGGTTCGAGTCCACCATGATAGATCGGGCTGAGTCCACCATTCCCTGCAGCCATTTGTGTTTTTATGCATTGCAATTGCCATACTAGGCCATGATGCAACCAGTCACTGTACTTTCTGCAGTATATCTGTAGACGTTTGTGAGAGAGTGTTCAGAGACATACCAAGTCTCTTAAAACTTCCTAGAAACTAGAGATACTGGCACGCCTTCTTCAGGACTGCATCAATGTGCTGGGCGCAGGGCACCCTGCTCTTTACATACCTCTCTGCTTTATCCAAAAAACCATGGCAACTGTGTTTACTTAGCTCCTTCATCCATATGTTTACACACACACTGCCTTGGGTGGGCTTGTCTGGGCTTTTCAAGAGCTACTTCACACATATATAAATCTTCTCACTTTATTTAATTCCTTGCTATTATTATCATTTTATCATCATCAAATTTCCATATACTTTTGCCATGCTCTTATTGATCTTCTTTCCAGCGATCATTACTGCAGCGTTCAGAGTATAACCACAAAAGCAATCAATTCATGGCTCCCTACCAGAGCTTCGCCATCTCTAAAGTACACAAAAATGCTGGAGAAACTCAGCGGGTGCAGCACCATCTATGGAACGAAGGAAATAGGCAACGTTTCGGGCCGAAACCCTTCGCCATCTCTAAATTTGTTAGTTTTCATCATTTGGCCTCCGAGCTTCACTCCTTGCTCAATCATACACCAGGAGAAAATCGATAACAAGTAACTTAAAACCCACAGTAGCATGATTAACTTGTAACCTGATAAATAAATCTGTCTTGTATTGTAAATACAAACTCATTTGATTTCAGCTCTAAATAACATTTCCAAATAAACTTACAATGTTCTTTCACCATAAACCCACCACAAGTAATTGCAACTTTAGGCAGCTGTGACAAATTGCACTGTTTTATTTTACTGGTTTGCAACTTCATTCGGAAAGAAACTCAGTTTGACTGTAACAATAAAGGCTGGTGCAGTATTGTTTTTTCTCTGTCTCTTTAGTCAGAGGGTATTGAATCTGTTGAATTATTTGCCACAGAAGGCTGTGGAGGCAAAGCCAGTGGATATATTTACGGCAGATATAGATAGATTCGTGATTGCTACGGGTGTCAGAGGTTATGGGGAGAAGGCAGGAGAATGGGGGTTAGGAGGTGAGACTCTGTTCTCCAGAACTGATCAGTTGTTACCTAGGTTCTCCCAGCTCTTCAGTTGAAGTTAACAATTGATTGATACATTGCACACGTTCATACAGCATGAAACAGGCCCATCGGCCCAACTTGCCCATTCCGTCCGAGCTGGCCCATCTACACTAGTTTCACCTGCCTGCCTTTAGCCAATATCCCTCTAAACCTTTCCTGACCAATGTACCTATCATGACTCCATTTAAATGGAGTCATGGTACCTGCTTCAACCACCCTCTCTGGTAGCTTATTCCTTACACCGACCACCTTCTGTGTGAAAATGTCACCACTCAGGTTCCTATTAAATCTTTTGCTGTTCACCCTAAACCAATGACCCCTGATTTGTGATTGCCCTACTCTGGGTAAAAGAAGCTGTGAATTTAGCCTATCTATTCCTCTCATGATCTTATACTCCTCTGTAAAATTATCTCTTATCAGGTCCTAACCCCCATTCTCTTATCTCTTATCCATCTTGTGCTCCAATGACTAAAGTCCAAGCCTGTCCAACCTCTTCTTATACCTCAGAACCTCAAGTCCTGACAACATCATCGGAAATCTTCTCTCCACTTTTTCCAGCTTAAACACATCCATCCTGTGGCAGCTTGACCAACATTGAACACAATACTCCAAATGTGGCCTCAGCAATGTCTTGTACAACTGTAACATAACATCCCAAAATCTATACTCAATTCCTGACCTCAAGTCCCATGTAGTGAAATCCTGCTTGACCAGCCTATCTACCTGTGAAGCCATTTTGAAAGAACCATGTACCTGCACTCCTAGATCCCTCTGCTCTACAACACTCCCAGGGCCCTGCCATTCACTGTGTAATTCCTGCCCTGTTTTCACTTCCCAAGATGCAACTCTAATATTTGATAGCCATCTTTGCTATCTACAATACCACCCAATTTAGTGTTATCTGCAAACTTACTAATCATGCCTTCTACGTTCTTATCCGTTGATATAAACCACAAACAGCTATGGACCCAACACTAATCCCTGAAGCATCCACGTCGTAGGCCTCCAGTCTGAAAATCAACCTTCCACCGTTACCTTCTCCTTCCTTTGATGAAGCCAATTCTCTCTCCAGTCAGCTAGCATTTCATCAATCCCATGCGATCCAACTTTTCGGAGCAGCCTACCAGGAGGAACCTTATCAAATATCAAACCCGACCAAAGATTTAAATATAACTAGACTAAGCAGGACTTGTTGGGTCCCAGTCACACGGGAGGCCTGGTCCCCCAATGCAAGCCATTCCCCAACGCAATATTCCACCACTCACCCGTTCCCCTAAAGCAACCCGTTCACCAAATGCAATGTTCATCCACTCACCCATAGCCTCTAACTACGCAGGCGTGGCTGACGAGTTGCCATTGTGACACCCCTGATCTCCCCTCCTCCCCTCATCCCCTCACGCCCCCCCCCCCCCACTCCGCCCCTTGCCCTTCACCCCAATGCACTCACTACATCCCCCTCAACCCCCCCCCCCCCTCCAAAACACTCTTAGAGGCTCTCCGAAAACGCAGCCAGTCGCGGTCATTGGGTTCCCATTGTGATGTAGAACACACAGGTATTACTGCGCAGGCGCAGCTGATGGGCACGGCAAGTGGAAAAGGGATTTAGTAAAGCTTAAAATGTGAATAACTCTGAAAATATAACAACAATTTAAACCTTAAAAATGTGATTTATTCTGTCCATTCTTTGTTGTTGCGTCTCTTGTTGCGTTCTGCAGCCGGGGGAGGGGGACGACTTGAGACGGGGTCTGAAGTCGTCCGCTAAACACCCGCTAAACTTTATTATGTTGTCTTCTCTTCCCTTCTCTCCCCCTCTCTCCCCTTCTCCCCCCCCTCTCCCCTTCTCCCCCCCCCCCTCCCCCCCCCTCCCCGCGCTCTATAAAGGACTTACCGTACACTGTGCAGCTGTCTGTTACCTTCCTGTTCATTGTGGGTGTGAATTTCAGCACTCCCCCGCTTTCCCTGCCCCCAGCCTTTGAGATGTGTTTGTGTGTGTGTTTTTGGGTGTGGTTGGTTGATCCAGCTCATGGTTTCATCGCTGACGGTCGATCCAGCTCGAGGTTTTTCAGGCGAGTGCCCTCGAGCTTGAAGGTCGAAGACAGTCACTGAAAGGTCGCGTTAATGGGATAGGTTTTTTACTTTTACAGTCGACCACCGATTGGAACGGAACTTGGTGCACTCGCAGCACAGGAGAACGACGAGTAAGCTAGTGAAAAATCGTCACGCTATCGTGTACTGTTTTTGCGCAAATAGAAAGACTGCGCAAACCGGAAGATAACAAGATCAGAATTTTAGTGATAGATATGTAGATAGATAGATAGATAGAATAGGTGGTAACCTGTCAATGGTTTGGGTAACTTAGCACTGGTCACAGCCCACTTTGTGTGTGGAGTGACTGTGCAATAAAGTTGGGAGAGATTAGGAGCTGCAGGGTCATAGGACATCAGCACAGATGCATGTCTAGTGCAAGGGGTAAACACAAGTTGCAGACAGAATCTATAGTAAGATCCAGCCCAGGAAGGAGAAGGTTGTTCCCTTTTTGCACTTTTTTGGGAGTTTCCTCTTTCACCGCTGGGTTACAATCATCCAACTCTTATGGAACCAAGTCAAGTCAAGAGAATTTATTGTCATGTGTCCCAGATAGGACAATTAAATTCTTGCTTGCTGCAGCACAACAGTATATTGTAGGCATAAATACAGATCAGATCAGTGTGACCATATACCACAGAATATATATATACTCACATAAATAAACAGGTACAGTGCAATAGGCTGTTATAGTTCAGAGTTTGTTTACAGTTGTGTTTAATAGTCTGATGGCTGTAGGGAAGAATCTGTTCCTGAACCTGGATGTTGCAGATTTCAGGCTCCTGTACCTTCTACCTGATGGCAGTGGAGGGATGAGTCTATGGACAGGATGGTGTGGGTCCTTGATGATGCTGGCATCCTTTTTGAGGCAGCGACTGCGATAGATCCCCTTGATGGTAGGGAGATCAGAGCCGATGATGGACTGGGCAGTGTTTACAAACTTTTGCAGTCTTTTCTGCTACTGGACACTCAGGTTGCCATGCCAAGCCATGATGCAACTGGTCAGCATGCTCTCTACTGTGCACCTGTAGAAGTTCGTGAGAGTCCTCCTTGACATACCGACTCTCCGTAATCTTCTCAGGAAGTAGAGGCGCTGAGGTGCTTTCTTAATAATTGCATCAGTGTTCTGGGACCAGGAGAGATCTTTGAAAATATGCACGGCCAGGAATTTGAAGTTCTTGACCCTTTCCACCATCGACCCATTGATATAAACGGGACTGTGGGCCCTCATCCTACCCCTTCCAATGCCCACAATCTGTTCCTTGGTTTTGCTGGTGTTGAGAGCCATGTTATTGTGCTGGCACCATTTGGTCAATCGGTCGATCTCACTTCTATATTCTGAATGGTCCCCATCAGTGATATGTCCCACAACAGTTGTGTCGTAGGCGAACTTGATGATGGAATTCACACTAAGTCCGGCTACGCAGTCATGAGTATAGAGTGAGTACAGTAGGGGGCTGAGCACGCAGCCTTGAGGTTCTCCCGTGCTGATTGTTATCGAGGATGACACATTTCCCTTGTGTAGGAAGCAACTGCAGATGCTGGTTTACACTGAAGATAGACACAAAATGCGGGGTGATGTTTTGTGTCGAGATCCTTCTTCAGACCCAAAATTTTACCCATTCCTTCTATCCAGAGATGCTGCCTGTCCATTGAGTTACTCCCACATTTTGTGTCTATCTTCACAATAATGAGCTGTTGTCTTTCAAAAAATAAAATCTGATGAATAATTATATCACTTACCGAATTTCTTGTCAAAATCTCAAAATTAAATAATTCAAATATACTCAGCTTAATAAAAATTCTCTATTCTGATAGGTAGAAATTAGCATTCAGTATTATAGCCTAACATTTTATTGAGACCGTCAGCTTAAATCCTACCCTCTACCAAATATAACATGGAGGAGGAGGTTTCTTCAGAATGTGCCTTAGTAATTTTTGTGCCATTTATACCTAGATTTGTGTGAACATGAAATAATATCCTCCTCGTGTATCTGTTACTGGATTTCAAAATACTGTGCATATATCAGACCAAAAGGTTAAACATGCTAAATTAGGCCATGAATGTTTAATTTGCAGCACAATTAGCTGCATGTTTTGTTTTTTCACCTCATTGCAAATGCATTTTAATAAGAAGTATGAATCTGTTCCAGACATTAACGTTAATTATCTTAGTTTCACTTTATTTCCCAAAGGAAATATGACAAGAAATCCCTTTGGATTATTTGGAATAATAAACAAGCAGTGCAAACATCCTTGAAATTTGGAGAGAAGCACTCATTCATGAACTAATTTAAATGAAGTGCCATTTGGATGACCTGTCAGTACTGTATTTTAAATGGTCCTTTCTTCTGCAGGACACGGCAGTTTACCAAGATAATTGATTGTTCTGTCATTCCCAAATGACTAAAAGACTTAAGCTTCACACGATACTTTTAAAACTGAGTGAACAAGTCAGAAAGCAATCAATATCGCAAGTGTTTTATGTTGTTAATATATCTGTTTGAGGCACATACAATATTTACTTTTGTGAACAGGACTGACTTAAATACGTCAAATCTTCCTTCTTAGGAAATAATGCAGCAACTTGTTCAGAGAAGGAATTAAAGTTAATGAAATTTGCTTTTAGATGGTCATATATTAACAAACGACTTTGTTGAGTGGTGTGGGCTGAATGACCTGCAGCTCAACACCGACAAGACTAAGGAGTTAATGCTCCTGTCCCACTTAGGAAACCTGAACGGAAACCTCTGGAGACTTTGCGCCCCACCCAAGGTTTCTGTGCGGTTCCCGGAGGTTGCAGGTAGTTGCCGGAAGTTGCAGGTAGTGGAAGCAGGTAGCGAGACTGACAAAAACCTCCGGGAACCGCACGGAAACTTTGGGTGGGGCGCAAAGTCTCCAGAGGTTTCCGTTCAGATTTCCTAAGTGGGACAGGGGCATTAGTGGTGGACTTTAGAAGAAGAGGAACACCCCTGTGCCCTATCTCCATCAATGGTGTGGAAGTGCAGTTTACTAAGAAGTACAAGTACCTTGGAGTTTACCTGGACAGTAAACTGGACTGGTCCAGCAATGTTGAGGCACTCCATAAGAAGGGACAGAGCCGTCCGTACTTTCTGAGAAGGCTCCGCTCCTTCAACGCCTGCAGTAAGATGCTCTATCAATCAGTGGTACCCAGTGCCATCTTCTTAGCTGTCGTGTGCTGGGGTAGCCGGGCGAAGGCCGCAGACGGCAACACAATTAACAAGCTGATCAGGAAGGCTGGCTCCGTCTTGGGGGTGGAGTTGGATTCATGGGAGAAGGTCTTGGAGAAGAGGATGCTCCTCAAACTGCGGAGCATCATGGACAATACAGCTCACCCTCTCCATGACACATTGGTCAACCTGAGAAGCACCTTCAGCAACAGACTGGTTCCACCAAGATGCAGCACAGAATGCCACAGGAGATACTTTTTCCCTGTGGCCATCAAACTG
Source organism: Amblyraja radiata (assembly GCF_010909765.2). Classification (NCBI taxonomy): domain Eukaryota; kingdom Metazoa; phylum Chordata; class Chondrichthyes; order Rajiformes; family Rajidae; genus Amblyraja; species Amblyraja radiata. Next base: position 37,582,711 of record NC_045959.1, read on the forward strand.
TACAACTCCTCTCCCTTCTGTCGTGGGGTAGATGCTGCCTGACCCACTGAGTTATTCCAGCATTTTGTGTCCTTCTTTGCAATAATCCACCAGCTGCAGTTCCTTCGTATTACATGTGGATATGCCACTGTTGGTTCTGCAATGCTCTTCTTTATTGAATCAAAGTCGGTCTAAATTGATGATAATTAAAAGTGAGTTTTATATTGTTGAGTTTTGAAATCACAGACCTTGAGGGAATAGATTTCTGTCAAACATTGTCAATAATTTCAGTAACTATCCCAACTTATGATGAACACATTCTCCTGCAAGACCCGAGCAAACTTCCTATGACACTGAACTAGTTCCTTGAGCCATGACTGCTGTGATTGTGTAAGAAGGAACTGCAGATGCTGGTTTAAACCGAAGATGGACACAAAAATCTGGAGTAGCTGAAGTCTGAAGAAGGGTCTAGACCCGAAACATCACCCATTCCTTCTCTCCAGAGATGTTGCCTTTGCCACTGAGTTACTCCAGCATTTTGTGTCTAACTGCTGTGATTGACATCCATGGCTATTTGATGCCAAACCTCATTCATCATCTGTGTAAGTAATTTATGGTCCCTGCTAGCACAAAATATTTTCTGAGCACTCAACCACAGAAAACATCCATTGAGAGTCTAGTTACTTCTCTCTAATTCCCTAGAAATGTTTGTTGCAGAAAGACTGCCAGTTCTCTCACACAAACACAATGCATCTTCCTCCCTGAGCTATCAGCTCTTTTTGATATGATTTCCCTGTTGTCTGTTAGCTAAATGGAACTGCAATTACCATTGGCTACATGGGAAAATCATTGTACTTTGTGGATGTTGTTTCTTTGGTACTGCCTTTAATAATCGGGCTTGGCTTAATTTCACTTTGCAATCTCTGTGCCTGAATATGGAACGACTGAGTTTGAGTGCATTTTAAAACTGAAGGTCCTATCATTCAAATTGTAACCTTTGAAACCAATTGTATTTTTGGTAAATTTGGAGAGGCTGTATTGCTGAATGCCTTTTTGTTATTTTTGAATGCATTTCTTTGCCTGGAGTGAAGAGGTTATAGAAACTGGACTTTAATGATACAGCCCTGACCTTCTCTGCAGATATTGGTCATCGTGGCAACTTGTGGGAAGCCCTGTTTCTAGCCTTGACAAGCCTTGTTAGGTCATGGTGTAGCCTTGCTACTGGTACCATGTAGTCCAGTTCAACCTGTGGGACATGCTCATCCTTCATGGAAAGTCTGCTTTAGTGGACCAGGCGGAAGAGATCTTTATGAACCAGCGGCTGGAACGGTGACGCAGCAACACACTGTGGAATGTGAAGGGCTAGTCAGAGCACTAAAAATGTCATGGACATCCACTGCAGCCAAGAAATCTCCAGTTCATACCACTGGACTCTGATTACTGCGGCCGAGAGGGTGGGGTTGTTACAGTGCGACATCTTCTCCACCTTAAACTCATTCACACACAGGTTTTTGTGCGGCCCTCTTCTCTACACAAGTCCTGTGGCGATGGGCTAAGAGCAAAGCGGCAGGTAGAGGTTACTACTGGAAGTCGTAGTTCCGAACCTGCACGTAGGCGTCCAATGGACCAATGGTTGCTCTTCTTTGTATCAGGGCAGCAAGGAAGTTCGGCAGCATCGCAGGCGACTCTTCAGGACAGCACTGCTCACACTAGTAAGCGGACTCGTGAGCCATGTCAGAACTCACCAGAATTGGGACTGCACAACCCGCCATCATCGTTACTGATGGGCCACCACCACGTATTCCAATATTGCAAGATTCAAAATACATTATGGATGGACTATAGTTCAGTTGGCCCCACTTACCTCTAAACCAAAAGGCTGTATGTTTATTTCCCACTCAAGAAGTTTGCAAACCCACAACAGAAAAGGAATATAGACATGAGCAACTGCAGATGCTGGAATCTTGAGCAAAAGATGAACTCAGCAGGTCAGGCAGCATCTGTGTTGAGAATGGACAAGCCATGTTGCAGGAAGTGATGCCTCTTTAGACTGATGGGAGTGGGAGGCGGGAAGCTGGAGAAAAAAATCATGGAGCGGGACATAGCTGGACGAGTGAAAGGTAGCTACAGGTGAGAGGGTTTTGATTGGCAAATTAGTGGTTTCAATGACAAAGGATAGAGATGGAAAGGAGACAACATGGTGTTTCATAAGGAACAAAGATGAAGGATGGGGCAGATGTTATGATGTGGGCGGAAAGGGACAGGGAAGAAAGGGACGAGTGGGTATAAAAGGGAAATAAGGTCTCGAGAATGTGAGATGAGTGTACAAAGGAAAGGAAAAGAGGGGGGTGACTGTGAAGATCAGTGGGTGTACAGGTAAGAGAGAGGAGTTTAGGGGTGGTGGTAGAAAAAGGTTTTGGGATTTGCCACAAGATGAAAGGGCGTTGAGCACTTATGAGGTGGGTGATGGATGTCTCAAAAACAAACTAGTTATATCTTCTCTCGTTCCAGGCAAGCAAATGCATTCACAAATGATAGAAGGACATTCATCTGTACAGCATTTCTGCAAAATCTATCAACAATATGTAGAGGTTTCAAAGGTAAAGGAATTTGCTAAATTAGCTGAGTGGAGGGAAAAAAGTATTGAAGACATGAAAGGTTTTGCACTTAGCTCTTTAAAGTTACCTGAACTTTCCTGAGCCCTCATCAATCCTAAATCCTCATTTAGTAGAGACAGGACTGTCAGTATACGCAAATGAGGTGGAAATAATAGAAAATAGGACAAATAATGTCATGAAGGGAGCAATGACAAAAATGGTGTGTGTCTGGAAGGTACAGGATCTTAAGGGGTTACATACACCCCAGCTTCCTAATTATATACATACTGGTCTGGAAATAAGGAAGGGATAACCCAAGCCTACATTGTAGCCTGAGTTTCCAACACAAGCTTATCAATCAAAAGTGTCACGTCAGATTTGGGTGACAACACACTAATACAACAGTTAATGTGTAGTCATTCATTGCAACTCGGCAACAGTCCTGGTAATAATGTCAAAGATGAAAGGGGAATAAAATCTGAAAAGATTTGCTCAGCTGAAATTTCATTAATGTTACCATTTTTCATCATGGCATAGTCATTATCCATCTAGATATTTAAACATAGCAAGTAATTTAAAAGAGTGAAGATTATAAATCATGACTAAAAATAATCATTAAACACCTACAAAATGTCAAGAAAGCATTTATTTCTGCATTTGCAAAGTGAAAAATAACATTTAATCATAAACATTTTTGCACTAAAGGCCATAAATGATTACATGAAAGAAAAGTTGCCCATTTTAGGAAGTGACAAGAAATATATAATAATTACAACTTAGTGCTATTGATCAAGACTTTGTGTAACTTTCAGCTGAAATTCAATTAATTTAAATGTTGTTTAAATTAATTTATATTTCAGATAAGAATATATTTTTGAATATCATTATTCTCCATGAAATGTAGTATCAAGTATTGAAAATGTTATTATTCATTAAATGAACCAACTCAATTCTTTGTACACTTTTGAATTGTAGGAGCAACTTTGAAACAACAATAAAAACATTAGAATAGTTGAGGAATGTTTTAAATAATACAAAAAAAAAAATCACATTTGCATTTCATTTCATAATGATTCGATTCTTTAAATTACTCTGAGAAATTCTCTTCACTATTCTCAACATCCAGCTGTTTTTGCTTGAGTTATCTACATGGAATATTAAAACTATTATAGTAAAATTATTACATTGTATAACTACTAAGACAAGGAACCATCTTGCATTTGGATGAATTTAATTTAATTCTTGATTTAGGGGAGCAAAATATATTTAAAAACATTTCTGACTAAACTAAATAACAGGAAATGCCAGAATAGGTAATAGACAAGACAAGACAAGAGACATTTATTGTCACATGTACCAATTGGTACAGTGAAATTTGTGGTCACCATACAGCCATACAAATAAAATAAAGAACATAGAACACGATAGTCTTTAACATAAACATCCCGACACAGTGGTATCAGAGTTTCCTACTTTGAGGGAAGGCACCAAAGTTTTGTCCTCCTCCTCTGTTGTTCATCCGTAGTCAGGGCCTCCCGAGCCCTCCGTAGTCACTGCTACGGGCGGCCCGATGTTCAGGCCCACTCGCCGGGATGATGGAACTCTGACGTCGGGACGGGAGAACATCCTCCGTGGCTTGGACCTCCGAATCGGCCACTTCCTACCGGAGTACGCGGCTCTCGAAGTCCACAGGCCGAGCTGGGCGGAGATTCAACACTGGCAACCCCCGGCAAAGGATCACAGGACTCCGCGAAGTTGTTCAGCGCCTCCCACGTTGGAAGCACCGCAAACCACAGCCGCAGCAGGCCCAACACTCCGGAGCATCAAACGGTGATCCAGGTAATGCATCGCCCGCTCCGCGATGAATCCAGTGCTGCGCCGCCGCTGTAGTTCTGGTCCTGTCTCCGGCAGGAAAGACCGCGCCAATCCAGTTGGTAGGCCATGAGGAGGGGGGCGAGGACACGACTCAGAGAATAGTCACGTCGTCACCAGGAAGTGACTAGGAAACGGTTTCCCGTTTACCCTACCCCCCTCCCCACATAGAAAAACTAAAAAAATCCTCCAGAACATACTTTTAACGAGCTAAAAATAAAAAAAGATAGGAAAACAAACAGACTGTAGGCAGAGGCTGCTATCATGCGGCGCCGCTCGTTGGTCAACAGCACCAGTCATCAGGTTCAAACCCAGGTCTCTGGTGCTGTAAGGCAGCAACTCTACCGCTGCACCACCGCAAAAGTACTGAATGGATTGCTATAGATTGAAATTGTTTACCACTATTATATTCATGCAATTTGCCAAATGTTGGTAATACTGAAGTTTGACAAATAGTAAAAAGAACATTTCTTTAGATGTAGTCACGTTGGTAATTTCTTGGCGATGCAGTTGTTTTTATTTTTGAGGGATGTGGAAGTATTTATTAGTCTCTAGGATAAACAAAAACAGAAAACAAAAATCAGATCCAAAATATTATTAGATAACTTAAGTAAAACCAAAAAAAATGCTGGAGAAACTCAGCAGGCTAGACAGTGTCTATGGGGACATAAACAGAATTTTTATTTCAGATCAATGCTGATTGATGATTAGAGCAATAGGGAAAAACCGTGATAGGGTGGGAATGAGAATGGATTGAATGTGGTGAGGATCATTCTTTATAGTCATCGAGCCATGTTGTCATACAGCACAGAAACAGGCCCTACAGTCAAACTTGCCCATCAGGGGCTCTATCTCTATATTACTCAACCCCTCATCTTGTTTGTTTGTCTGTTTGTTTACCCGGTTTGTATTTGCCCAAAAACGGTACATGTAGTGCTACAATTTTTGACCCACCTTAATCACCATTGTCCTGTGATGTGAATTGAACAGGCTTCATTCAGATTGATGGTATATTTTACGTAATTGATGTTTAAAACTTAAAAAAAAATAAAACAGCATCCCCCACTTGCCCTGCCCCCATTTGTCATCTTTACTTGACAGGCATCACAAAGGACACCTCACTGTCCTCAGCGCGGCCTTTGCACAATTTCTGACCGCCATCTACACGGGTAAGTTTCCTTCTATTTTAATTTCTGTCCCCCCGGTCCCTAGGCAGGGGTTGGAGCTGGTGCAGGGACTGGGGTGGGGTGACACCATGCCAGGTACCCTCAGCCTCTTCCTCTCCCTCTCCCTGCCCGGGTCCAGGAAGCTCGCCCCTCCCCCCGACAGCCCCCGCCTCAAATCCTCCCCCTCCCCCTGCTCCAGGACGCTCGCCCACCCTGACAGCCCTTGCCTTAAGCCCTCCCCCTCCCCCGGCTCCAGGATGCTCGCCCCACCCCCTGACAGCCCCCACCTCAAGCCCTCCCCCTCCCCTGGCTCCAGGACATTGTGGAAAACGTTGATCCTCAAGTTCCTATTTAATCTTTTCCATCTTATCTTAAACATATGTCCTTTGGTTCTTAATTCCCCTTCTCTGTGTAAATGACTGTGCATTTATCCTATCTATTCCCTTCATGATCTTATAAACCTCTACAAGATCCCCCTCATCCAACTGCACAAAGAACTAGCCTGCCCATCCTCTCCTTGTAGCTCAAGTCCAAGCAACAAGCTTCTGGCTGGAAAAGACTAGAGATTCTGGGAAAATTGTAAACATGAGGAGATAAATTTAATTCAAAATTACCAGAACTTGGGGCACAGAGAAACAAAAAGCTGAAATGTGAGATGCAAGATTGGAATGGCTAACTATCTGAAAAAGGTTGAAATAAATGTTGTGCCTGAATGGTTGTGGTGTGCCTACTACCCCATAATTTATCCAATTGATGCATAATCATGGACGAGTCACACCCAGGCAACTCCCTCTTCTCCCATCTCCCATCAGGCAAAAGGTATAGAAGTGTGAAAATGCACACCACCAGATTCAGGGATAGTTTCTTCCCAGCTGTTATCAGGCAACTGAATCATATTGCCACAACCAGAGAGCAGTGCTGAACTACTATCTACCTCATTGGTGACCCTCGGACTATTTTTGATCGGACTTTGTTGCCTTTACCTTGCACTAAACGTTATTCCCTTAACATCTGTACATTGTAAATGGCTCGATTGTAATCATGTTTTGAATTTCTGCTGACTGGATAGCACGTAACAAATAACTTTTCATTGTATCTCAGTGCACTTGATGAAAAATAAACTAAACTAAGTATGAATTGTCTAAATCTCAGCGCTGGGCAATCAACAAGTACTAATTTCTCATAAATTCTGTGGAAAAATTGAAATTTTGATAAACAACAATTGAAATCTTTGGCGACACTGCCTACACATTTGCCTACATGTTAAGTTACTCAAGCACTTTGTGCCCATCTTTGAGTCGGTACAGATATGGACACTGCAAACTGGAGAGGGTCTGAAAAGCTTCCAGATGTAGATGGGAAGTATCTGGAGAAGAGAAACAAAAATTGATTTGAAATAAGAAGAAATAAAGTCCACAGGGAAATAACCTTGTGTATTCTTTTAACAGCAACATATAACATATAACATATAACAATTACAGCACGGAAACAGGCCATCTCGACCCCTCTAGTCCGTGCCGAACACATAGTCTCCCCTAGTCCCATATACCTGCGCTCAGACCATAACCCTCCATTCCTTTCCCATCCATATAACTATCCAATTTATTTTTAAATGATAAAAACGAACCTGCCTCCACCACCTTCACTGGAAGCTCATTCCACACAGCTACCACTCTCTGCGTAAAGAAGTTCCCCCTCATGTTACCCCTAAACTTCAGTCCCTTAATTCTCAAGTCATGTCCCCTTGTTTGAATCTTCCCTACTCTCAGTGGGAAAAGCTTTTCCACGTCAACTCTGTCTATCCCTCTCATCATTTTAAAAACCTCTATCAAGTCCCCCCTTAACCTTCTGCGCTCCAAAGAATAAAGCCCTAACTTGTTCAACCTTTCTCTGTAACTTAGTTGCTGAAACCCAGGCAACATTCTAGTAAATCTCCTCTGTACTCTCTCTATTTTGTTGACATCCTTCCTAAAATTAGGCGACCAAAATTGTACACCATACTCCAGAATTGGCCTCACCAATGCCTTGTACAATTTTAACATTACATCCCAACTTCTATACTCAATGCTCTGATTTATAAAGGCCAGCACACCAAAAGCTTTCTTTACCACCCTATCTACATGAGATTCCACTTTCATGGAACTGTGCCAGTTATTCCCAGATCCCTCTGTTCACCTACATTCTTCAATTCCCTACCATTTACCATGTACGTCCTATTTTGATTTGTCCTGCCAAGATGTAGCACCTCACACTTATCAGCATTAAACTCCATCTGCCATCTTTCAGCCCACTCTTCCAACTGGCATAAATCTCTCTGTAGACTTTGAAACTCTTCTTCATTACCCGCAACCCCACCTATCTTAGTATCATCTGCATACTTACTAATCCAATTTACCACACCATCGTCCAGATCATTGATGTACATGACAAACAACAGTGGACCCAACACAGATCCCTGTGGCACCCCACTCGTCACTGGCCTCCAACCTGACAAACAACCATCCACCATTACTCTCTGGCATCTCCCATTCAGCCACTGTTGAATCCATCTTGCTACTCCACCATTAATACCCAACCATTGAACCTTCTTAACTAACCTTCCATGAGGAACCTTGTCAAAGGCCTTACTGAAGTCCATATACACAACATCCACTGCTTTACCCTCATCAATTTCCCGAGTAACATCTTCAAAAAATTCAAGAAGATTAGTTAAACATGACCTTCCAGGCACAAATCCATGTTGACTGTTCCTAATCAGACCCTGTTTATCCAGATGCTTATATATATTATCTCTAAGTATTCTTTCCATTAATTTGCCCACCACTGACGTCAAACTAATAGGTCTATAATTGCTAGGTTTACTCTTAGACCCCTTTTTAAACAATGGAACAACATGCGCAGTACGCCAATCCTCCGGCACTATTCCCGTTTCTAATGACATTTGAAATATTTCTGCCATAGACCCTGCTATTTCTACCCTAACTTCCCTCAATGTCCTAGGGAATATCCTGTCCGGACCTGGAGACTTATCCACTTTTATATTTCTCAAAAGTGTCAGTACTTCCTCTTCTTTGATCCTCATAGTTTCCATAGCTACTCTACTTGTTTCCCTTACCTCACATAATTCAATATCCTTTTCCTTGGTGAATACCGAAGAAAAGAAACTGTTCAATATCTCCCCCATCTCTTTTGGCTCTGCAGATAGTTGGCCACTCTGACTCTCTAATGGACCAATTTTATCCCTAGTTATCCTTTTGCTATTAATATAGCGGTAGAAACCCTTCGGATTTACTTTTACCTTACTTGCCAAAGCAACCTCATATCTTCTTTTAGCTTTTCTAATTTCTTTCTTAAGATTCTTTTTACATTCTTTATACTCCTCAAGCACCTCATTTACTCCATGCTGCCTATAACTATTGTAGATATCCCTCTTTTTCCGAACCAAGTGTCCAATTTCCCTTGAAAACCATGGCTCTTTACAATTTTTACGATTTCCTTTCAACCGAACAGGGACATAAAGATTCTGTACTCTTAAAATTTCACCTTTGAATGTACTCCATTTCTCTTCCACATCTTTCCCATAAAACAAACTGTCCCAATTTACTCCTTTTAAATCCTTTCGCATCTCCTCAAAGTTAGCCTTTCTCCAATCAAAAATCTCAACCCTAGGTCCAGTTTTGTCCCTCTCCATAATTATATTGAAACTAATGGTATTGTGATCACTGGACCCGAACTGTTCCCCAACGCATACCTCTGCCACCTGACCCATCTCATTTCCTAACAGGAGGTCCAGTACCGCCCCTTCTCTAGTAGGTACTTCTATGTATTGTTGCAAAAAACTATCCTGCACACATTTTACAAACTCCAACCCATCCAGCCCATTTACAGAATGTGTTTCCCAGTCTATGTGTGGAAAATTGAAATCTCCCACAATCACTACCTTGTGCTTACTACTAATATCTGCAATCTCCTTACATATTTGCTCTTCCAATTCTCGCTCCCCATTTGGCGGTCTATAATACACCCCTATAAGTGTTGCTACCCCTTTCCCATTTCTTAGTTCCACCCAAATAGCCTCCCTAGACGAGCCCTCTAATCTATCCTGCCAAAGCACTGCTGTAATATCTTCCCTGATAAGCAATGCAACACCTCCACCTCTTGCCCCTCCAATTCTATCACACCTGAAGCAACGAAATCCTGGAATATTTAGTTTCCAATCACAGCCCTCCTGCAACCATGTTTCACTGATCGCCACAACATCATACTTCCAGGTGTCAATCCAGGCTCTAAGTTCATCCACTTTTCTTACAATGCTCCTAGCATTAAAATATACACATTTAAGAAACCCACCCTCTCTTATTCTCTGATTATTTTCTTTTTCTTCTCTCTCCCCTACATTTTGGGTCAGAGTGCTACCATTCTCTGCCCCCTGCTTCACACACTGACTGCTAGCTTTCCCAATTTGAGTCCCTCCCCCCAACCATACTAGTTTAAAGTCTCCCCAGTAGCCTTTGCAAATCTCCCCGCCAGGATATTGGTCCCCCTTGAGTTCAAGTGCAACCCGTCCTTTCTGTACAGGTCGCACCTTCCCCAAAAGAGGTCCCAATGATCCAGAAACTTGAATCCATACCCACTGCACCAGTCCCTCATCCACGCATTTATCCTCCACCTCGCTCCATTCCTACTCTCACTGTCGCGTGGCACAGGCAGTAATCCTGAGATTGTTACCTTTCCAGTCCTTCTCCTTAACTCTCTACCCAACTCCCTAAATTCTTCTTTCAGGACCTCTTCTCTTTTTTTACCTATGTCGTTGGTACCTATATGCACCACAACCAGGGGAGCCGTTGGAGAGAGGAGGACTTACCTGCAGCTGTAAGTATAAATACAGCGCGGGGTTTGCTTCTACAGAGGCCAGGGGAGCCGTTGGAGAGAGGAGGACTTACCTGCAGCTGTAAGTATAAATACAGCGCGGGGTTTGCTTCTACAGAGGCCAGGGGAGCCGTTGGAGAGAGGAGGACTTACCTGCAGCTGTAAGTATAAATACAGCGCGGGGTTTGCTTCTACAGAGGCCCGGGGAGCCGTTGGAGAGAGGAGGACTTACCTGCAGCTGTAAGTATAAATACAGCGCGGGGTTTGCTTCTACAGAGGCCAGGGGAGCCGTTGGAGAGAGGAGGACTTACCTGCAGCTGTAAGTATAAATACAGCGCGGGGTTTGCTTCTACAGAGGCCAGGGGAGCCGTTGGAGAGAGGAGGACTTACCTGCAGCTGTAAGTTACCGCTTCCTCCTCCACACTCATATTTTGTTTTTGTTTTTTACTTGGTTTATTCATTCCATCTTTGCAAGAAACGATCATGCCATTTATCATTAAATTGTTCCTGTCTCCATATCTGTCACAGATCTTCCCTTTAGCAAATTCCTTTGCCTGCATTCTCTGCCATGGTGCTCTTTGGAAACCCCTATTTTGCTCCAGATGTTATGAAAGGACTGACCTAAAGTATAAATTTCAAGCCATTTGTTGCTTGGCCTGCTGAACCATTACCACATATGATGGGACAAATTCCCAATGAAGAGTGCTGGGAATATGAAGTACTTTAATATATACTCCTGAAAATCCCATGATCATCTTAATGTGGAGAAAGAACATTTGGGATGTTTAGTTTAGATTTAGATTAGAGACTAGACTAAGTGGAACCCGTTGGGCCCCATTGTTACACGGGAGGCCTGGTCGCCCAACGCAATATTCCACAACTGACCCATAGCCCCCAACTGACAGGATCCCGTTGTGATGCCCCTGATACACCCTCCTCCGCTCACCACCCCCCACTCTGCCGTTTGCCCTACCCCCCCCCCCCCACGCACTCGCTCCATCCCCCTCAACCCCCCATCCATTCATAGTGCCTCTCCGGCGGCGCAGCCATTCCAGTCCATTGGGTTCCCATTGTCAAGAGTCAAGAGTGTTTTATTGTCATATGTCCCAGATAGAACAATAAAATTCTTACTTGCTGCAGCACAACAGAATATATAATCATAATAAATAATAACAAAAACTCAGAAAAAAAGAACAAATAATAACAGTGCAATAATAATAATAATAATAATAATAATAATAATAATAATAATAATAATAATAATAATAATAATAATAATAATAATAATAATAATAGTCTTTGTAGTTCAAAGCTTATGAGGTTGTAGTGTTTAATAGCCTGATGGCTGTAGGGAAGATGCTGTTCCTGAACCTGGACGTTCAGTTCTCAGGCTCCTATACCTTCTTCCCGATGGCAGTGGTGAGATGTGTGTGGCCAGGATGGTGTGGGTCTTTGATGATTTTGGCTGCCTTTTTGGGACAACGACTACGATAAATCCCTTTGATGGTGGGGAGGTCAGAGACGGTGATGGCCTGGGCAGTGTTTACAACTTTTTGCAGTCTTTTCTGCTCCTTGATGTTCAAGTTGCCGAACCAGGCCATGATGCAACCAGTCTGGGTTCAGGAAAGATTGACAGAATTATGCACGCCCAGGAATTTGATTTAAACAGAATTGTGGGTCCTCAACCTTCCTCTTCCAAAGTCCACAATCAGTTCTTTGGTTTTGCTGATATAGAGAGCCAGGTTGTTGTGCTGGCACCATATGATCATTGTGACATAGAACACGCAAGTATTACTGTGCAGGCGCAGCTGATGGGCACAGAATGTGGAAAAGGGATTTATTAAAGCATAAAATGTGTATAACTCTTAAAATACAACAACAATTTAAATGTTAAAGATGAGATTTATTCAGTTCAGTTCTTTCTTGTTGCGTTCTGCTGCTCACTGCGTCTCGATGTCTCTTTGCTGTTGATGGAAAAACAATACACACAATTTTAATATAGAGACATTATTGAGTGGTCAAACTTTAACTTGAAGAAAATCAGAGAATTTATCTCAGTGGGGGCGCCGTCAATATTGAGTGGGGCCCCATCGATTATGGCTGCCCTGCCTGCAGCTGTTCGTCCTTTACCCTTTTTTTTTAACTTTTAGTGTGTTAAAAGTTTTTTCTTGGAGGTCTTCTAGTCTTTTTGGAGGTCTTGGAGGTCTCCTGAAGCACCATCATGGAGCGGGCGATACCTTATCCGGGTCGCCGTGTGGTAAGCTCCGGAGTGCTGAGACCACCGACTCCAACATCGCGGAGCTGTGGTCGTGGAGCGTCCAGCTGCGGGCGGCGCTGAGTTTAAACACTGAGTTTGAGCATGGGATCTTTCGCCGATATCAGCAGTGTTGGAACTCTGACCAGTGCGGCCTGTGGACTTTGGGAGCCGCCGTCTCAGGCAGCAAGTGGCCGTTCCAGACACTCCAGGCCACTGAAGAGTGTTCTTCCGACGCCAGAGCACCATCATCCGGCAAGAGGGCCTGAAACATCGGGTCGCCATCGCGGCGACTGCGGAGGCCTTAAATAGGCCCCGACTATGGGGTGAACAAGAGGAAGAGGACTGGACTTTGCTGCCTTCCCTCAGTGGGAACCATTGTGGGGGGATGTTTTTATGTTTAATGCCAAATTCTTTAATGTTGTGTTTTATTTTTATTGGTGTGCTGCAAATGGCAACTCAAATTTCACTACACCAATTGGTGTATGTGACAATAAATGTTCTTTGTCCTTGTCCTTGTCCAGAAGTCATCGTTCAACCAAGCACGTGCTTAATGCAACATTCTCGGTTGATGTTCCATCCTTCAGGAATATTTTTACATTTTCCTTCACCTTTCCTCTGCTAAGAGCCACATATAGTTGTCCATGCTGAAATATCGGTTTCTCGAGGTATATTAACACTTTCTCCTTTGTTTGTCCTTGCGCTTTATGGATCATCATAGCAAAACTTGACTGAATGGGGAATTGGCTCCGCTGAAGGTGAATGTCTTTGCCTTCTGTCAAATTGAGCGTTATCCAAGGAATGAGAACAATGTCATCTTTGAAGGCTCCCATGTTGATTCTTACAACAATCAGTTGATTGTGTAGATCCTCCATAATCATCCTCATTCCATTGCATAACGTTGGGATTTCCAAGGTTCTCATTAACATGATCGGAGATCCTTTTTTCAACTCCAATCTGTGTGGTGGTAATGCAGAGAGCTCGAGTGAATCGAGGAATTCTGCTGGGAAGCATTAGTTCCCTCAGTGACAGCATTGAAACAAAAGCACTCCTTAATCATTCCAGGAAAGCATCTGATACATGTGATTGTAGTGATTGAGTGGTGATTGTAGTGATTGTGGGATATTTCAATTTTCCACACATAGACTGGGAAACACATTCTGTAAATGGGCTGGATGGTTTGGAGTTTGTAAAATGTGTGCAGGATAGTTTTTTGCAGCAATACATAGAGGTACCTACCAGAGAATGGGCAATGCTGGACCTCCTGTTAGGAAATTAGACGGGTCAGATGGCGGAGGTATACGTTGGGGAGCACTTCGGATCCAGTGATCACAATACCATTAGTTTCAATATAATTATGGAGAGGGTCAGAACTGGCCCGAAAATCCAAAGATATTTGATTGGAGAAAGGCTAACTTTGATGAGATGCGAAAGGATTTAAAAGGCGTGAATTGGGACATTTTGTTTTATGGGAAGGATGGAGAAGAGAAATGGAGGATATTTAAAGGGGAAATTTTAAGAGTACAGAATCATTATGTCCCTGTTCGGTTGAAAGGACATAGTAAAAATTGGAAAGAGCCATGGTTTTCAAGGGGAATTGGGCACTTGGTTTGGAAAAAGAGAGAGATCTACAATAATTATAGGCAGCATGGAATAAATGAGATGCTTGAGGAGTATAAAGAAAGTTAAAAAAAAATCTTAAGAAATAAATTAGAAAAGCTAAAAGAAGATATGAGGTTGCTTTGGCAAGTAAGGTGAAAGTAAATCCAAAGGGTTTCTACAGCTATATTAATAGCAAAAGGATAACGAGGGATAAAATTGGTCCTTTAGAGAGACAGAGTGGAGAGCTATCTGCAGAGCCAAAAGAGATGGGGGAGATATTGAACAATTTATTTTCTTCGGTATTCACCAAGGAGAAGGATATTTAATTATGTGTGGTAAGGGAAACAAGTAGAGTATGTAGATGATATATGCATGTGACCCTTAATATAGTTACCTCATCGCTACTAACCACTCCCCATATCACAAGTATAATTACAACCCCCCCACCCACATATCGCTCTCTAGTTTCCGTGACAGACCACGTTCAGCTAGTGCTCTCTGTAATGCCACAGTATGAATAAAAGAAGTAAAGTCACAGTGTGTTGATAACATTTCTTTACATGGTGTCAAACCTCTTACCCTTGCGCCTCATGTTTATCGGTTGTTTCTTTAATTTTGCCCCAGTTTTCTGTTACCCCCTCTTTTTTCCTCGTTATGGCCACTTCTTGCCGCAAACCTGGTGTGCTCGTTTTCGATGCAGACATTGCCCATCGATGGGATGTCTTTAGACGTGACTTCGACCACTATGTCACAATCGTTCATCCTGCCGCTACTCCTGCCGTCCAAGCTTCTCTACTCCTTAACCTGGCTGGTCCCGATGCCCTGGCTCGGTCAGACTTCTTTGTCTACGCTGCGGGTGAATCTGTTCGGGTCCCGGTATGTTTATTGGCTAAGTTTACCGCGATTTGCGACATTCCGACTAATTGCATTTTAGAACGTTTCAAACTGTTCGGGCGGCGTCAGCACCCTGGTGAATCTGCTGAGAACTATGTGGCTGCGCTGTGACACCTGGCCAGACGGTGCCGCCTTGAGACGCTGACCCCCGAGGAGCTGACCAGGGACCTTCTGGTTTACGGTCTCCGCGGTGAAAAGCTAAGGGCTGAACTTTTGCGCAAGCCCGACCTGTCTTTTAACGAGGCTATGCATGCCTGCCGTTTAGACGAAGCCGTCACTTCGGCAGTGTCTCCGGCTGATCAGGACATTAACTTTGCCAGCGTTACCCGCCCTTGGCAGAACCCGACCCCGCCACGACCCCCGAGGACCGGCACTGCTCCCGGGGGATGTACCCAGCTAAGGTGCCCCAATTGTAACTTTGCCACTCATCAGTACAATGTATGCCCTGCTTTGGGCAAAACGTGCAATTACTGCAAGAAACTAAACCATTTTTCTGCTGCCTGCCGTTCCCGTCGGAAGCCTCCTGCTGCTCCAAGGCGTATGTTAAATAACTTGGAGCAAACTGATAGCGAGCTCGGTTCCCAGTACCATCTCAACGAACTCCCTGTATCTGAATCTGGGTCCTCTCAGGGGGAGACCAGCATTTATTCTGTGTTGGATGCACCTGCAGTGATAACAGACCCTTCAGTTCGTGTAACTGTGAACAACTCGACCTTCACCGCTAAGATAGATACCGGAGCTGTTGCGAATGTTATGTCAACAATCCTCTTCAATAAGATTAGGTCTAATGAGCAAGTTACTTCTGATCGCTCCACTTTGCATGCATACGGGGGAGGGGTTCTTGTTCCTGTGGGAAAGGCAACTCTGCGCTGCAAGATACTGGAGACCTCTCGGCCCCTCACTTTCTATCTTCTCGATTCCAACTGCATTACCCTGTTGGGCAACCAAGCATGCCAGGACCTGGGCCTGGTCTCCTTCCACCGTGACATCCACAAGGTGCAGGCCCTAATGGACCCGTTGGCTGAATATCCTGACCGCTTATATGACGAGCTGGGCAAGCTGCCCTACAACTACAAGATTGTCGTCGACCGCAAGGTCGAGCCAGTGGTGCGTGCGCCACACCGTGTCTCCTTCGCCATGAAAAAAAAGTAGAATCGACGCTGCACAGCATGGTAAAAATGGGCATCCTAAAGGCGGTCAGCGAACCCACCAAGTGGGTCTCCACCATAGTTATTGCCGCGAAAAAGGACAAAAGCGAAATACGCATTTGCATCAACCCCAAAGATCTAAACCTTGCCATCAAACTCCCGCACTACCCCATGAGAACAGTAGAGGACGTCGCTGCACAGGTTGGTCCGGCCACAATCTTTTCTGTCCTAGATGCCAAGAGCTCCTTCTGGCAGATACCGCTTGACGAGCATTCCTCCAACCTGACAACTTTCAGCACCCCCTTCGGCAGATTTAAGTTCCTCCGAATGCCATTCAGAATCAACTCTGCCAGCGAGGTGTTCCAACGGACAATGGAGCAAATGTTTGCCGGTCTACCGTGTGCCATCATCATTGACGACATCCTGGTCTACGGTAAGGATGTCGCTGAGCATGATTTCAACCTCCGCTAAGTCCTAGACCGGGCCCAGAAAATCAACTTGAAACTCAACCCCAAGAAGTGCCGATTCCGCGTCCCCGAGGTCACATATGTTGGACATGTATTCACAGCCTCTGGGCTGAAACCCGACCCACAGAAAATGGCTGCCATCTCCGAGATGTCATCACCCACTGATGTGCCCAGCCTGCAACGTTTCCTGGGCATGGTAAACTACCTGGGGAAGCTCATCCCTGACCTCAGTGAGTTGAGTGCACCCCTGAGGGATTTGATAAAGAAGGACACGGCCTGGGCTTGGTTCCCTCAACACCAAAAAGCTTTCGACATCCTTAAGTCCAAGCTGATCAGTACTCCCACACTTAAATGTTTTGACCTGCAACATCCGATTATTATCACCTGCGACGCCTCTCAGTTCGGGCTCGGTGCCGCTTGTCTACAGTTCCATGACGGCCTGCAACTGCCAGTCTCCTACGCGTCCCGTACCATGACCCCTGCCGAACAGCACTACGCACAGATCGAGAAGGAGCTACTGGCCGTGGTGTTTGCCTGCTCCAAATTCAAGGACTATATACTATGCAACACTTTCACCATTTAAACAGATCACCAGCCGCTTGTTACCATCCTCACCAAGTCGATCCATGTTGCTTCATCCCGACTGCAGCGCATGATGCTGCAGCTCCAGCGTTTCACTTTCAACGTCGTTTTCCGAAAAGGCAAAGACATGTTCGTGGCCGACACGCTATCCCGCGCCCCGCTAACATCCACCGATCGCCACCCCTATGAAATGTCTGACCTGATGGTGCTCAATGTCAATATTGTCCCTTCACAGCAGATGAAGTCCCTGGTCGAGCACACTGCCGATGATCCCGCCCTGCAACAGCTTACTGCCATCATCCAGCAGGGCTGGCCCGATCGTCGTTCCGCTCTGCTGGCTGGCGCCGTGCCCTACTTTCTGGTCCGTAATGAGCTCGTACTCCACGGCGGCGTGGTCATGAAAGGACACAAGGTGGTAGTGCCTGCTGCTCTGCACGACCACTATTTTCAGGCCGCTCATAACGGTCATCCTGGGGCCGAAGCCACCTTGTCTCATGCCCAGAGCCAGTTCTATTGGCATGGTATGGCTCAATACATCCGGGCGAGGGTCTCCTCGTGTTCCACCTGCAACAGCCTCGCCCCCCACCAGCAACGACAGCTGCTTCTGCAGCAGCCTGCTCCCGAACTACCCTGGATGGCGGTTGCCACTGACATTTTCGAGTGGCGAGGCAAACACTTCCTGGTACTTGTCGACTCCTACTCCAACTGGTTTGACGTAGACCAGCTGCATTCCCTCACCTCTTCGGCCATTGTCGATAAGCTGCACCACCATTTCTCTACCTTTGGCACCCCGGCCAGCCTGCAGTCGGACAACGGCAGCCAATTCACGAGCTCAGAGTTTAGGGCTTTCGCAACCAGCTGGAACTTCCGCCACTTGACCAGCAGCCCTGAGTACCCGCAAAGCAACGGTCTGGCCCAGCGCGCCGTTCGCAGTGCAAAGAACCTACTGGAACAATGTCGTTTGTCCAACTCTGACTTCTTTCTAGCCCTCCTCAACCTTCGCAACATATCCTGTGACCCTGCCATGGGCTCCCCTGCTCAGCGGCTCATGTCTCGCACTACCAGTCCTCCGATCCCAGTGGCCCAGAGCTCACTCATCCCCGCTGTCCTCAAGCCCGCTGCTGTTCAGGAGCGCATTGCCTTTAAGCGCGATGTCCAGAAACGTTCCCATGACAAGTCCTGCCACCCCCTGCAGCGCCTTTTCCCCGGTCAGGTTGTCCGCATGCAGACCCCCACCAGTCACTCCCGGCTCGCTACCGTAGTCGCCTCTGCTGGGTCACCTCGGTCCTATCTCGTCGACCATGCAGGAACCATCTACCGGCGGTCCCGCCAACATCTGTGGCTCGTCAACGAGCCGCGACCACCACCCGCAGATCCTTTTGCTCCCCCGCTGCAATTTCAGCCTCCAGGCGATGCTCGGCCCATCGCTCCTCGCATGCCACGGTCTCTACCCTCCCAGCTCTATCCGTCCGATCCTCCCACTATGGTAAAGCAGTGGATGTTGTCTATATGGGCTTTAGTAAGGCCTTTGACAAGGTTCCTCATGGAAGGTTGGTTAAGAAGGTTCAATTGTTGGGTATTAATCCAGGAGTAGCAAGATGGATTCAACAGTGGCTGAATGGGAGATGCCAGAGAGTAATGGTGGATGGCTGTTTGTCAGGTTGGAGGCCGGTGACCAGTGGGGTGCCTCAGGGATCTGTGTTGGGTCCACTGTTGTTTGTCATGTACATCAATGATCTGGATGATGGTGGTAAATTGGATTAGTAAGTATGCAGATGATACTAAGATTGGTGGTGTTGTGGATAATGAAGTAGATTTCCAAAGTCTACAGAGAGATTTAGGCCATTTGGAAGAATGGGCTGAAAGATGGCAGATGGAATTTAATGCTGATAAGTGTGAGGTGCTACATCTTGGCAGGACAAATCAAAATAGGACATATATGGTAAATGGTAGCGAATTGAGGAATGCAGTTGAACAGAGGGATCTAGGAATAACTGTGCATAGTTCCCTGAAGGTGGAATCTCATGTAGATAGGGTGGTAAAGAAAGCTTTTGGTGTGCTAGCCTTTATAAACCAGAGCATTGAGTATAGAAGTTGGGATGTAATGTTAAAATTGTACAAGGCATTGGTGAGACCAATTCAGGAGTATGGTGCACAATTTTGGTCGCCCAATTATAGGAAGGATGTCAACAAAATAGAGAGAGTACAGAGGAGATTTACTAGAATGTTGCCTGGGTTTCAGCAACTAAGTTACAGAGAAAGGTTGAATAAGTTAGGTCTTTATTCTTTGGAGCGCAGAAGGTTAAGGAGGGACTTGATAGAGGTCTTTAAAATGATGAGAGGGATAGACAGAGTTGACGTGGATAAGCTTTTCCCATTGAGAGTAGGGAAGATTCAAACAAGAGGACATGACTTCAAAATTAAAGGACAGAAGTTTATGGGTAACATGAGCGGGAACTTCTTTACTCAGAGAGTGGTAGCTGTGTGGAATGAGCTTCCAGTGGAAGTGGTGGAGGCAGGCTCGATTTTATCATTTAAAAATAAATTGTGTAGGTATATGGATGGGAAAGGAATGGAGGGTTATGGTCTGAGTGCAGGTAGATGGGATTAGGGGGAAAAAAGTGTTCAGCACGGACTTGTAGGGCCGAGATGGCCTGTTTCCGTGCTGTAATTGTTACAGTATATGGTTATATGGTTTTTGGTTATATGGTTATGGAGAATTGATGCTTCTCATCGTATCATTGTGCGGAACCAAGATACAATTGTCAGAGAATAATTCTGCAGGATTGTCAAATGCGGGATAGATGAAATCAATACAATCTTCCAGTGTTTTTGCTGATAAAACCATGTCTTCTGGCATTTCAATATCATTGTCTTCATTCTTTAAAATCTCGTATTCAACTTTCAACAAAAATTGAGAATAGTCGCCTTCTCCCTCTCTCAATCGCATATTCGTCCGCAATTGAAATTTGGTGAAAAGTCTCCACAAGTAGTAATTCTTGATGAAGGAATTTTCAACATCAGCATCATTTCCCCTTTTCACTACAGGAAGTAGTTGTCAAAATCACCACAACAAATGCTAAGAATGCCGCCAAAAAGCTGAGTGTTGGCGCATACATCTTGAAGAGTTCTGCCCACCGCTTCAAAGCCCTCCCTCCTAATCCTTGGGCATTCCTCCCTAACAATGAGTTTCACTTGCCTCATCAAACGTGCAATGTGAGAGCTCTTCACAATGTTGCAGAATGTATCCTCGGTCACTTGGAAGGGTATCTTGAATCGAGAATGTGCAGTTCTTCCACCAGGCATTAATTTAGCTGCTATCTCAGAGGATGCTACATCAATTGCCACATCACCTGTTGGGGCCGGCGGTGGGGGGCAGCAACTTGCAACAGGGGGAGGGGGATATCTTCAGGCTGGGGTTGTCGGGCCAGTGGGGGTGGGAAGCGTTCTGCAGCTGGGAACGAGGACGGCTTCAGGCAGGGGCCGGCAGGAGAGTTCTGTAGCCGGGGATGGGGATGGCTTCAGGCTGGGGAGAGGGGAGGGGGAGCGTCCTGTAGCCGGGGAGGGGGACAGCTTCAGGCAGGGGCCGGTGGAGGGGGGGGGGCTGCTTTCTGGAGGGCTAGTACGGGTGGTGTGGGCAAAAGCGACTGGTTTTCAGAGGGCTTGTAGGGACATTGTAGGCAGAAGGGACTTTTCTTGGGCTGGTACAGGTTGTCGGGACTGGTTTGTGGTGGGTTAGTATGGACATTGTGGGCCGAATGGACTTTTATTAAGCTAGTACAGTGCTATGCGCTGAAGGGACTGGTTTCTGGAGGACTAGTACAGACATTGTGTGCCGAATGAACTGCAGCTGGAGTCAGGGACAGCTTCAGGTGGGGGCCAGCGGGAGTGTTCTGTAGCTGGGGCAGGGACAGCTTCAGACTGGGCCTGTCGGGGGCCGGTGGGGGGGAGGGGGTGTGGGGGAGTGCTGCTGTGGCACTAAATCAATCCAAGCACTCAAATTTTAGATTGTTTTCTAAGACATTTGAACCAAACAGAAAAACATCTGTTTGGTTCAAAACAACAATTGCCAATTTCTGCCATTTAACAGGTGCAATATGAAGTATTGAATCTTCACGAAGTAGATAAAACTTTAAAGGAGTAAATTGGTAATTCTCAAAAGAGAGACAAAAGGAAAATACATTCCCAAATTAGTTTTTGAATTCCTTTTTCCTTTTGCCTCTCTTTTGGATGGCTACTACAATCCTGTTTCTCTGTGATTTCCAGAACATGCTCTACTGCAGTGAGACCTGGGTGTCATGGTACACCAGTCATTGAAAGTAGGCATGCAGGTGCAGCAGGCAGTGAATAAAGCGAATGGTATGTTAGCTTTCATAGCAAAAGGATTTGAGTATAGGAGCAGGGAGGTTCTGCTGCAGTTGTACAGGGTCTTGGTGAGACCACACCTGGAGTATTGCGTACAGTTTTGGTCTCCAAATCTGAGGAAGGACAATATTGCCATAGAGGGAGTGCAGAGAAGGTTCACCAGACTGATTCCTGGGATGTCAGGACTGTCTTATGAAGAAAGACTGGATAGACTTGGTTTATACTCTCTAGAATTTAGGAGATTGAGAGGGGATCTTATAGAAACTTACAAAATTCTTAAGGGGTTGGACAGGCTAGATGCAGGAAGATTGCTCCCGATGTTGGGGAAGTCCAGGACAAGGGGTCACAGCTTAAGGATAAGGGGGAAATCCTTTAAAACTGAGATGAGAAGAACTTTTTTCACACAGAGAGTGGTGAATCTCTGGAACTCTCTGCCACAGAGGGTAGTCGAGGCCAGTTCATTGGCTATATTTAAGAGGGAGTTAGATGTGGCCCTTGTGGCTAGGGGGATCAGAGGGTATGGAGAGAAGGCAGGTACGAGATACTGAGTTGGATGATCAGCCATGATCATATTGAATGGCGGTGCAGGTTCGAAGGGCCGAATGGCCTACTCCTGCACCTAATTTCTATGTTTCTATGTTTACTGACAGAAGAAAGACAAAAAAAGCTGGAGTAACTCCACGGGTAACACAGCATCTCTGGAGAAAAGGAATAGGTGATGTTTTGGGACGAGACCCTTCTTCAGACAGAACCTTGTTCAACAACACGTTATGGTGTTGTTCAACTTTCCTATTTTCAAGATTCAGGGTACGATTTGCACCATGCTTTTCCAGACTGTTTAAGAAATAGAGTACCGCCCACTCCCCTGACATCAGTCTGAAGAAGGGTCTCAAAGAAGAAGAAGAAAGAAGAAATAATTTTATTGCCACACAACCAAGGTCGGTGGTATTTGGGTTGTCAGCAGCGGTACAATAATAAAGAACACAACCACATTAAAATTTTACACAAACATCCACCACAGCATTCATCACTGTGGTGGAAGGCACAGAGCTTGGCCAGTCCTCCTCCATTTTCCCCCGTGGTCGGGACCACCACCCTCCACAGCCGTTGCTGCGGGCGTCCAGAAGGTAAGGGACAAAGTCAAAGTCAAGGTGAGTCCAGGATCGGCTCTTCCCAACCAGAGACCGCGGCTTCAGGCTGGTGTAGGCCGCAGGCCGGCGGTCAAAGTTTTAAAGTACCTGCCGTGCCGCAGCCGGAAGCACCACAGTCTGCAGGGCCGGCGGTCGAAGCTCCCCTCCTGGGGTGATGTTATGTCCATACCACGCCCGCGGTAGAAGATGGCCGCGGGCCGGCGGTGGAAGCTTCTTCCACCCGGGTCCCCAACGTGAGATCCCGGGCTGTAGACGCCGCACCAGCTGGAGTTCTGCAGACCGCTGCTTCAGGCTGCCGGCTGCCGCGGGCCAGCGTAACGGAGCGCTCCCCTCCAGCGAGGTCTCACCCGCTCCGCGCCGAGAGTCCACGCTGGGAGTCAACCCGAAATGTCTCCCATTCCTTTTCTCAGGGATGCTGCCTGTCCCGCTGAGTTACTGTAGCATTTTGTATCTACCTTTGAATTAAACCAACATCCGCAGTTCTTTCCTACACATACGCAATAGATTGGTTGGTCAGTCAGAATGTTGCATTTGAATAATATTTTCTGAAGCTTCAATTTCAGTTGCTGCAATTGATTTGAAATTCTGAAAATGAAGTCGAAAAATTCTTAACTTCTCCTTGACTGATCTCAAGATGTGAAAGCCGATGGTATTTATTGCCCTTTGTAAATTGCTGCTACACTGCTGAATTTGTTGTTGCCTAATCCATGGTGTTGCATATGGAGTCTACATCTGCCATCGTCTCGCAGACGGACAAAAGCTTCCACACACTACTAGCAATTATATTCAAGACTGGAGTCTGAAGAATGATCTCGACCCGAAACATCACCCATTCCTTCTCTCCAGAGATGCTGCCTGTCCCGCTGAGTTACTCCAACATTTTGTGTATATTTCCAAATTTGGTTCTCGCATTCAAGATTTGTGCTCAAGAAAATACACAGCTGAAGAGCTGCAGAATAATGATAATGTCTCACTTACAGTCCGTGTCTTTATTCATAACTGTTGATGGAAGTTTAGCATCGCTGGGAGGTTGGCATGCAATGATGGCCCCTTAAATCCATTGAGGATGCTGAACAGTTGCCCTTTTGATTTGATAGTGTGCAATTGTTGAAGGAACTCCCATGTTGCTATTATTGGTGCTATTCCAACATGGTAACTGATTCAGCACCGATGAAAGATAATATTTTCCAAAGATAGATGGCCTGTGATTTGAGGTTGCTTTCCTAATGTCAGAGACCCCAGTGATTTCTTCCTGTGTTTTTTCAGGTGGTGGAGGTGGAGTTCAAGGCTTTTCTGTCAAGAAAGCATTGATGAGCAGATAGTATCCATTTAATAATAATGTAAAGGGGAGCCATTGCTTTAGTAGTGGACGGAAGAGGTTGCCGATGACATTAGACAGAATTAGTGGTCAAGTGCACTGCTTAATCCTAAATTAGTTCAAGTGCCCTCAATTTTTTAGAGCTGACATCATAAAGGCAATTAGAACATATTTATCAATCCTAATTCCATGGAGTCTACATCAAGTAGCCTCGTGGAAGAAACTTATTTTTAGGCCTTGAAGTTGGTGGAAAGATTTTGTGAAATAAGAGGTTGTGAGCCTTGCTGCAGAACACCCAGCCTCTGATGTGCTCTGGAACACTCAGTATTTTCTAACCCCATTTCTGATCAAGAGGGATGATCAGGATATTGCTGATAGAGATATAGGCACCAGTTATGTTGTAAAAGCCAGGACACATTGCATAGATTTTCTCTTATTAGAACTGATCATCACCTGTGTCAGATGAGAACTTGCCGATTATCAGCTGAAATATTGGCAGTTTTGATTAATTTGAGTGCATTTCTGGGAAGTGGGGGAAATGGGTGGTCAGTACAGATGCAGAGAGATTAAGCACATCCCAAGATGATAACTTTTTCACCACCTTCCATGCTCCTCTTCTCCCTTACACTCAATTTCATCTCAACGGGGCTGTGTCTTAAACAAGTATTAATCCATGATAGAAAGACTATTGGAAAGGCAGCATATGACAAAGTAGGAATCCTTCAAATGTATAATAGACCATTGTTAGCTAGGGGAAGGTGAGCTAGCAATAGTCTATTTCACTTTGGAGTCACGTGAGTGACTACGAGAAGAAGAAGACCCCGTCCAGCCGCACACACGTCACAACGTCAGACGCATAGCGCAGTGACCAGTTGAGAGGGGTAGAGCTCCTCCAGCGGTAAGTTTAAAAGCCTGAAGTGTTTTAACTTTACTACAGGTTGCTTTCTTCGCTGAAGAGACTTGTTGTTTGTTGGATACAAGTTTATAATGGGGAAAGTGGGTAAAGGAAGGGGTAGGCGTACCGCGAGTAAAACTCGTGAAGACCGCGGGTCTGCGGGTAGCGGGCGCCCGCCTAACGAGTCGGTGGCAGTGAGGCCATTGACTGCAGAAGCAGTCATTGGAACTGCCGCAGCGCCGTTGGGGCGCAAGGCCAGCAAAAAGCGGCTGCGCCGTGGACTCTGAGGAGACAGACCCAGAGGGTTCCCCTCCTCAGTCAGGACATTATGTCTGCTCGGGTCGCTAATCTAGAGTTCCTCATGGAAAAATGATTTACCAGGACCCACTCCAGGAGGTTGAGTGTGGTCAGCAATTGGCCTACGGGAGAGGCCGCGCAGCAGTGCCTGAAGGAGGGCCGCTTATGCGTTGGCCTACAGAGAGCCACGCGCCATCAATGCCTTAAAAAGGGCGATATATGCATTGGCCTACAGTAGAGTCAGCGCCAGCAGCACCTGAAAGGGTGCTTCCTATGCGTGGGCCTACGGGAGAGCCCACGCGGGGAGCACCTGTAAGTGGGTTTCCTATGTGTGGGCCTACGGGAGAGCCCGCGCTGGGAACGCCTGAGGCATAGGATGCCACATCGCCCCCACCATGAGGAGGATTATTTCACGGGTCAGCAAGATTCTGATGCCGAATCAGATGATGACCAGAGCCAAAAAGCAGAGCCTGCAATACCGTGCCTGGCTCAAAGGTTTGCCGTTCCCAGACAAACTGGGGAATCATTGGGGGATGATTTAGCAATGACAATAAATTATTTGCTCTCCCATTAGCTCCAGGAGGTCACGATGGACGAGACTGCCAAAAAATATGAAACCCCACAGAATTGTGCACTTTTGGGAGTCCCAGCAGTTAATAATGTAATATGGGGTTATATGGGCATTGCAGTATGCGCACAAGAGATGAAATTACAGCGGGTGCTGAAGCTGCTCGGATCAGGTATTACGGCTTTCGCCAGAGGGTTGGATGAGGGGCACCTGTCAGTATCTCAACAGGATGCCTTAGCACTGATGTGTAGTGCGCACTTTGAAATAAACTGTATACATAAAAGTGCTATAAGGCCTACCATACACACTAAGTTTGCGGCGCTCTGTAAACCGTCTAATATTCAATTACCAAATCTACTCTTTGGAGAGGACCTGGCCAAAAGGGTAAAAGACCTGAATGAAGAGGCGAAAACCGTGGGGATGATGAAGCCACCGGTGCTCGGCAGAACAGTTCGAAAGCAGTTTCCCTACCGACGTGCGGTGACTGATGCCAGTGAAGGAACAAGTCGGTCTTTCACGTATATGCGTTATTGGCGCACTGCTCCTGGGACACGTGGAGGTTACAGTATTCCCACTAGGAGCAGGGGACAACATTTTCATGGCAAACTCCGAGGTAGGTGGGTCTGGTCCTGATAGAAACATATTAAGTGTATCACACTTACAAGTTGGAGGGAGGTTACACTTCTTCCTAAAAGAATGGGAAGAAATAACATCTGATGCATTTATACTGTGCAGTATAGTGGGGTTTAGAATTGAATTCTACCCATATTTGGATCCCCTTACTCAGCATATTCCAAGCCGTATTTTCTCACAAGAAGAGAATATGGAGATTCAGGCAGAACTTGAAATATTGTGTAAAAAAGGGGTAATTGAGAAGTCAGTTTTCCAACAACACCAAATTGTGTCAAGTATTTTTCGTAGAGCAAAAAAGGATGGTGGGTGTAGAATCATTCTCGATTTGACGAGCTTTAACCCCTTTGTACAGTATAAACATTTTTAAATGGAGACATTTGCTAATGCTAAACAGCTAATTTCGAGAAAATGCTATATGGCTAGCTTAGACCTTCAAGATGCATATCACTCAGAGATATTTAAAATTTAGCTGGATGAGTCAATTATGGCAATTTAAAGCATTGCCTAATGGTTAACCTCAGTTCCTGGATTGTTTACCAAATTGTTAAAACCAGTCCTAGCACTACTGAGAGATCAGGGCCATTTGGTAATGGCCTATTTGGATGATATTTTGATTGTGGGGGACACTCGGGCTACAGCGGAAGCATCGGTGTCAGTAGTTAAGTTCACCTTAGAGAGACTGGAGTTTATCATTCATCCAGATAAGTCCAAATTAACACAAGGCACAGTAATTGATTACTTGGGATTTTCTATTAACGCAGAGCACATGGTAGTGACTCTGCCCAAGGATAAAAGGCTGCATTGAAGGTTGTATCAAGCTCATTACACAGCAACAACCTTCAATTAGGCATGTGGCTTGGCAAACTAATTGCTTCATTCCCGGCTGTGCAGTTTGGACCACTGCATTATCAGCAATTACAGCGAGCAAAGGTACAAGCATTGAGGATACAATTAGGGCATTTTGACAGGCCCATGCAATTGCCAGTTGCAGCCATTACTGAAATACAATGGTGGATCAGGAATGTCTCAAATGCTTCCAGGAAAATTCTGGTTGAAACACCTTCCATTGTCCTACAGACTGATGTAAGTGCTCTAGGTTGGGGCGCTACTAATTCTATTTCCAGCTTTGTGGAGGTAGATGGAATGTGGAGGAAGTACCTTTGGTGCAAGCACAAGGGATTAATTATTTAGAGCTTTTAGGAACATTTTATGGGCTTAAAGCTTATTGCTCTACTATGCATAACTTGCATGTTCAGGTGCAGATTTACAACACTATGGCAGTAGCGTATGTTAATCATATGGGTGGAAATGTCAGAATCTTGTGATAGATTTGCAAACCTGATCTGTAGCTGGTGTATTACTAGAAACATTTGGCTTTCGGCAATCTACCTACCAGGTAGATTCAACATAGTTGCAGACATAAGGTCACGTAAATTCAATGACAATACAGAGTGGATGTTGAATCGTGACATATTTAATAAGCTTGTTGCACGGTTCAGAATGTCAGAGATGGACTTGTTTGCATCCAGACTAAACCACCAATTACCTAAATATGTTTCATGGGAACCAGATCCTGGGGCAGTAGCGGTGGATGCTTTCTTGCTGCATTGCTGTGGAATGTATTTGTATGCATTTCCTCCAGTTTGCCTCTTCAGTCGGTGTTTATAGAAGATCAAACAGGACCGCTTCAGGAGTATTGGTGGTACCAGACTGGCCTACACAACCATGGTACCCTCTGGTGTTAAAAATGATCACAAAGCCCCTTATGAGTATTCCCAAACAGGAAAACCTATTTGTGCACCCTGTAACTGGTGATTCGCATCCTTTACATGATCGTATTGGTCTGTTGATTTGCAGATTCTAAGGAGGCCATATCTCGGAAGAGGACTATCAGATCGTACCGTGGATGTTATTGCGGCGGCGTGGAGGAATAGTACCCAGAAGCAGTACATTTCATATATAAGGAAATGGGAGGTGTTCTGCTCAAGGCAGAATATCTCATATCACCCAGACATGTTAGAGTTTCTGTCAACTCTCTATTTCGATCTTAAGTTAAGCTATAGTGCGATCAATACTGCAAGAAGTGCCCTCTCTGCATATCTATGGAGGGAATCAGAACAATATCCTGTAGGGTCACACCCTTTGGTCTGTAGGTTTATGAAGGGAATTTTCAATTCCAAGCCTCCTAGACCCAGGAATACAGTAATCTGGAATGTAAGGGATGTGCTTATGCTCCTTCGTCAATGGACTCCTTTCTCAGCCTTGTCTTTGGCCAAAGTTAACATGAAGGTAGTAATACTCATGGCACTGGTTTCAGCACAAAGGGTGCAGACATTGCAGCAACTGCGAAAAGACAGGATGGAAATAGCTGCAGATGCCATTACGTTCTATATCTATGATTTGCTCAAACAGAGCAGACCTGGGGGTCACGGGGTGTAAGTTGATTTTTTCAGCATATCCTACGGATCCACGTCTATGTGTAGTGTCACATTTGCAATGTTACATTGAAGCCACCAGAACCTTAAGAGGGGCAGAATCAGCATTCTTTATCAGCCATAAGAAGCCACATAAGAAAGTGTCGGTTCAGACTATCTCAAGGTGGCTGAAACAGGTGCTGGGTGATACAGGTATTGACACTGACAAATTAAAATCTCATTCGACCAGGGCAGCATCAACATCAGCGGCCAGGGATTTGGACGTCCCAACAGACCATATCCTCGCGGCCGCAGGATGGGCAAGTGAACGGATGTTTCACAAGTATTATCATAAGGCGATTGCCGAACCTGGGGTATTTGGTGATGCTGTTTTAGATTCTGTTATATAAGTTTCCCCCTGGGATAGAGGGGTTACTATTGTTTTTGTTGTTATAAATAAACCGTTAATTGTTTGCATCAATGTTATGGTTTATGCATTATTGATGATTTTACTCATTCTGAGTCAATCAGTGCAGTGAGATGCCTGGATTTGAATCTACGGCATGAAATCACAGAGCTTTGAAATCTTCACGTAGTCACTCACGTGACTCCGAAGTAAAATAGTAAGATTAAACGAGAGCTTACCAGTTTGAAGTTTGATCTTTATTTTATGAGCAGTTATGATGAGGGACTACGTGCCCTCCACTCCCACCCCTCATAAAGGTCATCTGGTAGTTCTAGTCTTCGCTCATCTTACTATTATACTTCAGTCACTATTATCTGTGATTTCACACCGCTGCTTTGAAGATTGACCCATGTGCGGCTGGACGGGGTCTTCTTCTTCACGTAGTCCCTCATCGTAACTCCTCATAAAATAAAGATCAAACTTCAAACAGGTAAGCTCTCGTTTAATCTTACTATTACACATGTCCCTTGATCTGCATCTCTTTTAATCTCTTACACTTCCTTATCTCTGTATCTCCCTCTCCCCTGATGCTCAGTCTGAAAAAGGGTCTTGACCCGAAACGTCACCCATTGCTTCTAACCAGAGATGCTGCCTGTTCTGCTGAGTTACTCCAGCATTTGGTGTCTATCTTCAGTGTCAACCAGTTTCTGGAGTTCCTGCCTACACACATCTGGATTCCCCATGTGAAGCCCCTAGTTTAACACACTTGCGATTGTCATAGAATAAGTTGTTACCTTGCTCATCAGTTTTAATCAGAAAATATAGTTATTTTATTTTTCATTTATGGGAAGTTAACTTTTGTTCCATGGTTGTCAAAGATAGGACTAGGCTATTTTGAATGTGCAGTTGATAGACTCGTTAACAATTGTTTCATGGCTCATCTGTGTATTCTCTCACCATTAAGCTTGGAATTACATTTAGCAACACTGTTACTTAGCTCAGATGTTCAAATCTCTTCCAACAGAGATGATAATTCCCATGTGATCAACTCCTACAAAGTGATATGTCTTAAAAAAATAGTACACAAATATGATCTCAACTCAATAATCCATGAATGTGCTATTAGGCAGGCACAATGGCACAGCGGTAGACTTGTTGCCTTACAGCGCTTGCAGCACCGGTGACCCGGGTTCGATCCCAACTATGGGTGCTGTCTGTACGGAATTTGTACGTTCTCCCCATGACCGAGTGGGTTTTCTCCAAGATCATATGTGTAAATTATCCCTTGTGTGTATGGGATAGTGTGTATGGGGATAGTGCGGAGATCACTGGTCGGTGCGGACATGGTAGGCCGAAGGGCCAGTTAAAAGAGATTAGTTAAAACAAATATAGGTCCCTTGCAGTCAGAAACAGGTGAGTTGATCATGGGGAACAAGGATATGGCGGACCAATTGAATAACTACTTTGGTTCCGTCTTCACTAAGGAAGACATAAATAATCTGCCGGAAATAGCAGGGGACCGTGGGTCAAAGGAGTTGGAGGAACTGAGTGAAATCCAGGTTAGCCGGGAAGTGGTGTTGGGTAAATTAAATGGATTAAAGGCCGATAAATCCCCAGGGCCAGATAGGCTGCATCCCAGAGTACTTAAGGAAGTAGCTCCAGAAATAGTGGATGCATTAGTAATAATCTTTCAAAACTCTTTAGATTCTGGAGTAGTTCCTGAGGATTGGCGGGTAGCAAACGTAACCCCACTTTTTAAGACGGGAGGGAGAGAGAAAACGGGGAATTACAGACCAGTTAGTGTAACATCGGTAGTGGGGAAACTGCTAGAGTCAGTTATTAAAGATGGGATAGCAGCACATTTGGAAAGTGGTGAAATCATTGGACAAAGTCAGCATGGATTTACAAAAGGTAAATCATGTCTGACGAATCTTATAGAATTCTTCGAGGATGTAACTAGTAGCGTGGATAGGGGAGAACCAGTGGATGTGGTGTATCTGGACTTCCAGAAGGCTTTCGACAAGGTCCCACATAAGAGATTAGTATACAAACTTAAAGCACACGGCATTGGGGGTTCAGTATTGATGTGGATAGAGAACTGGCTGGCAAACAGGAAGCAAAGAGTAGGAGTAAACGGGTCCTTTTCACAATGGCAGGCAGTGACTAGTGGGGTACCGCAAGGCTCAGTGCTGGGACCCCAGCTATTTACAATATATATTAATGATCTGGATGAGGGAATTGAAGGCAATATCTCCACGTTTGCGGATGACACTAAGCTGGGGCGCAGGGTTAGCTGTGAGGAGGATGCTAGGAGACTGCAAGGTGACTTGGATAGGCTGGGTGAGTGGGCAAATGTTTGGCAGATGCAGTATAATGTGGATAAATGTGAGGTTATCCATTTTGGTGGCAAAAACAGGAAAGCAGACTATTATCTAAATGGTGGCCGATTAGGAAAAGGGGAGATGCAGCGAGACCTGGGTGTCATGGTACACCAGTCATTGAAAGTAGGTATGCAGGTGCAGCAGGCAGTGAAGAAAGCGAATGGTATGTTAGCTTTCATAGCAAAAGGATTTGAGTATAGGAGCAGGGAGGTTCTACTGCAGTTGTACAGGGTCTTGGTGAGACCACACCTGGAGTATTGCGTACAGTTTTGGTCTCCAAATCTGAGGAAGGACATTATTGCCATAGAGGGAGTGCAGAGTAGGTTCACCAAACTGATTCCTGGGATGTCAGGACTGTCTTATGAAGAAAGACTGGATAGACTTGGTTTATACTCTCTAGAATTTAGGAGATTGAGAGGGGATCTTATAGAAACTTACAAAATTCTTAAGGGGTTGGACAGGCTAGATGCAGGAAGATTGCTCCCGATGTTGGGGAAGTCCAGGACAAGGGGTCACAGCTTAAGGATCAGGGAGAAATCCTTTAAAACCGATATGAAAAGAACTTTTTTCACACAGAGAGTGGTGAATCTCTGGAACTCTCTGCCACAGAGGGTAGTCGAGGCCAGTTCATTGGCTATATTTAAGAGGGAGTTAGATGTGGCCCTTGTGGCTAAGGGGTTCAGAGGGTATGGAGAGAAGGCAGGTACGGGATACTGAGTTGGATGATCAGCCATGATCATATTGAATGGCGGTGCAGGCTCGAAGGGCCGAATGGCCTACTCCTGCACCTAATTTCTATGTTTCTATGTTTCCGCACTGTATCTCCAAACTAAACTAAATTAATACATTGTAAATAAAATATATGCTCTCATGAGAGGATGCCTTGTTTTCAAAGAAACAAAACAACATTTTAATTGGCACAACTGATAATAAATAAAAGTTAAAGTCAAAGAAAACGATCTTCTGATTTCATGGAATTATGCCTGGGCTTGTATCATAAAATTTTTATTGTGATTTTCTTGATGCTAAATAATTCCCAGAATAATGACACATTAACAGAAGGATAAACAAAATCCCATCTTCTGATATACCTGAAAGGCCTGTCCCACTTACGACCAAACAGGGGTCACAGGTGACATGTCAAGGGGTGATGCCTGTATGGTCGTGAATAGTCGCGCAAAGAGACGTACCTTTTTCTGGTCGCCGCTAGATTTTCAAAATGTTGAAAATGTTTGACGACCTGCTGTGACTATGACGGGTGCAAAACTAATTAATAATGCAAGACAATCGGGAAAAAAAAAATGGAGGAATCACATTTTGTAGTTGGAATATTAGGGGTGCGAATGATCCAATCAAAAGGGGTAAGATTCTGGCTCAATTAAAATCTTTAAATGTGGATATAGCTTTTCTACAAGAAACTCATATGAAATTACAAACACAGATGAGACTGAAGGCAAACTGGATAGGGCAAGCTTATTACTCGTCATTTACGTTTAAAGCTAGAGGCACGGCTATTATTATTCGGAAAGGTATACCATTTATATTAAAGAATATTATATCTGATAAAGAAGGAAGGTACACTATAGAGGCGGGAAAATTTATTCTACACCACTGACACTGATAAATATTTATGCTTCACATTTTCATAACCCCCAATTTTTTAAAGAAAATCACAGATATAATAGATGAGTATAATTTCCAAAATGTAATATTAGGGGGGGATTTTAATTGTGTTATAGATGCATATCTAGATAAATCAATAAAACTAAGGAAGAGTAATGTCAAATCCAAGTCTAGTGAATTTTTAAATACATATATAAAAAACACTAATATAACAGATGTATGGAGAATAGTTAACCCCACTGGAAGAGAATACTCATTTTACTCAGCGGTACATAAAACTTACTCAAGAATTTATTATTTCTTAATGGACACAAAATTAATTCCATACACGATTAATCCTAAATATCACAATAGTATTATTTCTGATCACTCACCATTGACTTTTACTTTAAAAGTAGAAGGAATGCCAGGTAGAAAATCTTTTTGGAGATTTAATACACAAATAGTTAATAACCCACAAGGTTACGAGTATTTAAAACAACAAATGAAATTTTTTTGGGGGACAAGCGAGACACCGGGTATTTCACCATCTTTATTATGGGAAACTTTTAAGGCATTTATCCGTGGAGTTATAATCTCATATCAAAGTTTCCAAAATAAAAAGATACCGTAGCACCACGTGACTCCAAGAAATCAATAAATGGGGACCAACTCATTAAGAATTGATCTTGTTTGTCTATTAGGAGGAGTCTCATTTCTTCCAAATGTGCTGTGTCCAGCATATTACTGATCCACATTTTAAATGTTGGTATATTAGCATTTTCCCAAAATTTAAGTATGAGTTTTTTGCTATTATTAACCCATAATTAAAGAATGAGTTTTGGTGTTTATTTAATTTGTTCCCGTCTCCTCTTACTCCAAATATAATCATTTCATTATTAGGTTCCATTTTTATCTAAATTGCTTTGTGAATATATCAAATATATCACACCAAAATTTATAAAGTTTTGTACAAGAAACAAATGAGTGTGTAATATTGGCATTTTGAGAAAGATATTTATCACAGATGGGAGAGATATTTGGATAAAATTTATTCAACCTAGTTTTTGAATAATATAATCTATGTAATATTTTAAATTGAATTAAATTGTGTCTAGCGTTAATCGAACATTTAAGTATATATATCAAATACTTTTCCCGTTTCTTTTGAGATTTTTGTAATTCATTCTTTGTCCCATGCTCTTCTAATTGCCTCTGTTGATGGTAATTATCTGTTTAAAATACTGTTATATAGGTATGATATTAATTTTTGTGACCACCTTGATGTTCATTGCTTCTTCCAATGGATCTAAAATTATACTTTGAAATCTTGGTATATATTTCTTCTATAAATTTTATCCAAATATCTCTCCCATCTGTAATAAATATCTTTCTCAAAATGCCAATATTACACACTCATTTGTTTCTTGTACAAAACTTTATAAATGTTGGTGTGATATATTTGACATACCTGTAAATATTTAAAATATTGGTTGTTATTCAAATTAAATTTTGATTTTAGTTGTTGAAATGATAATAAATTTCCCATTTCATACAAGTCACCTATCTTTTTATTTTCCCACTCTTTCCCATTGTCTATATGTTTTATCCATACCAGATGGTTTAAATACTGGGTTATTCACTATTGGTGTTAGCACTGATAGGTTTCTTAATTTTAAAGTTAATTTTATTTGCTTCCAAATTCGTATTATATTATGTATAATTGGATTCTTCTTATATAATATATTGTTCAATTTTATTGGGGAGAAGAGGATCGATCCTAAATTATAAGGAGAGCAATCCTCTTTCTCCATTCTTATCCATTCCAACTGTTGCGCAGAACTATCCAACCAATAAATTATATTCTTAATATGCACTGCCCAATAATAATATAAAAAATTAGGCAGTGCAAGTCCCCCTACCTCTTTGGGTTTTCACAAGTGGGTTCTTTTAATTCTGCGTGCTTTATAATCCCAAATAAAATTGGTAATATTCGAGTATAATTTAAAAAAAGAACAAGGGATGTTAGAAAGGGAAATTAATAGAACAAGGGATGTTAGAAAGGGAAATTAAATTATTAGAATTAGATAACGCAAAAGTCCCAACTATAGATAAACATAATAAGATCACATTATTGAAATTTAAACTTAATCGAATATTATCGGCAAGAGTAATAAGATTATTTCAGATTACAAAACAGGCACAGTTTGAATTTGGTGATAAGATTCAAGATTTCAAGATTTCAAATTTATTTTGTCACGTACACCTTTCGGTGTAGTGAAATTCTTTTTGCCATGCAGCACATAAAAAAAGAATACAACATAACAGTAGTAGATAGTTTCAGATAGATACATCAAAACATCCCCCCACAATGGTTCCCATTGTGGGGAAAGGCACAAAGTCCAGTCCCATCCCCATGTCCACCCATAGTCGGGCCTCCTTACTCGAGACGCGCAGCTCCGCCGCAGATGCCGAACCGGCACCCCTGCCGCCGCTGCTGAGCCGGTGCCGCCGCCGCCGCTGAGCCGGTGCCGCCGCTGCTGAGCCGGTGCCGCCGCCACCGCTGAGCCGGTGCCGCCGCTGCTGAGCCGGTGCCGTCGCCGCTGAGCCGGTGCCGTCGCCGCTGAGCCGGTGCCGCCGCCGCCGCTGAGCCGGTGCCGTCGCCGCCGCAGAGCCGGTGCCGCCGCTGCTGCTGAGCCGGTGCCGTAGCCGGTGCTGAGCCGGTGCCGTCGCCGGTGCTGAGCCGGTGCCGTCGCCGCTGCTGAGCCGGTGCCGTCGCCGCTGCTGAGCCGGTGCCGCCGCCGCCGATGCCGATGCCGAAGCTCCAGTCCCCTCAGGAGACGCCGCTCCAGGCCCGCTGGTAGGCCGGAGAAAAGCTGCATCTCCGACCAGGTAGGGACCCTGAAAATTAGTTTCCCCCTCCCCTCCCCCCTCCCCCACACATAAAAAGCTAGAACTCCTCAAACCAAAACACTAAACTAACTAAAAATAAGAAAAAGAGACGAAAAAACAGACAGCTGCAGGCTAGGCAGCCATTGGACGGCGCCCCTGGTGGCATGACCACATAAACCACATAAACTACTGCGCGACAATTGAGGAAACAAGAAAAGGAGAAGACTATTACTAAAATCTAATCAGAGAATGGGGAACTATTAATGTTACCCAAGGATATTAATCAAAGGTTTGCTCAATTTTATCAAAACTTATATACATCTAAAACTAAAATAGAAGACAATAAAATTATAGATTTTTTAGATAATTGTAATCTGCCAAAATTGGATATCTTAGAACAAGAGGAATTAGGAGCTCAGATCACGTGAAGAAATAAGTGAAACAATAAAAGAACTGAAAAATGGGAAAACGCCAGTATCAGATGGTTTTAATAATGGATTTTATAAAGGTTTTCAGGAGTTAATGGTCCCCCGGTTACTTAAATTATATACGTATGCCTTTACCGAAAATAAATTACCAGAAACACTAGCAGAATCTACAATTACGCTAATACCTAAAAAAGATAAAGATTTAGAAGAGCCGGGCTCATATAGAGCCATATCACTCCTAAATACAGATCAGAAAATTTTAGCAAAGACTTTAGCAAGAAGGTTGAGTAAATATATTAATAAATTGATAAATCCGGACCAAACAGGGTTTATACCTAAAAGACAATCATTCTAACAATCTGAGACGCCTTTTTAATATAATGTATTCATACAAAACGGAAAAAGGAAGACTTATCAGTTATATCTTTGGATGCAGAGAAAGCATTTGATCAGGTAGAATGGCAGTATTTATACAAAGTACTCCAAAAATTTAATATGGGAGATAATTTTATTAGATGGGTAAAATTACTATATGATAAACCAATGGCAAGAATATTAACTAATAATGTATCTCCAAAATTTCAATTATCGAGGAGCAATAGGCAGGGTTGTGTTTTATTACCCCTGCTATTTGCCTTTATGATAGAGCCGCTTGCTGAAATGATAAGAAGGCATCCGAATATTCAGAGATATAATACTAATGACTCCAGTAATAAAATTTCACTATATGCGGATGATATACTTTTATATATTACAAATTCACAAATGAGTGTCCCGAATTTATTAAATTTAATAGAGGAATTTGATTCTTTTTCTGGTTATAGAATAAACTGTAATAAAAGTGAAATTATGTCACTAAAACCCCAGAAAGCGAATCACCTATTAAAATTTCCATTTAAAATTGCAACAGAAACATTTAAGTATTTGGGTATTCAAGTTACTAGAAGATATAGATAATTATTTAACGCTAATTTTATACCATTATTAAATAAATTGAATGCTCTGATTACATTTTGGAGAATGCTCCCACTATCATTAATTGGCAGAATAAATGCTATAAAAATGATAGTTTAACCACAAATAATATATCTATTCCTATCTATACCAATATATATACCAAAACATTTAAAAAAAAAAATTATACTCGAATGTTACCAATTTTATTTGGGATTATAAAGCACGCAGAATTAAAAGAACCCACTTGTGAAAACCCAAAGAGGTAGGGGGACTTGCACTGCCTAATTTTTTTAATTATTATTGGGCAGTGCATATTAAGAATATAATTTATTGGTTGGATAGTTCTGCTCAACGGTTGGTATGGATAAGAATGGAGAAAGAGGATTGCTCTCCTTACGATTTAGGAGCGATCCTCTTCTCCCCAATAAAATTGAACAATATATTATATAAGAAGAATCCAATTATACATAATATAACTCGAATCTGGAAACAAATAAAATTAACTTTAAAATTAAGAAACCTATCAGTGCTAACACCAATAATGAATAACCCAGTATTCAAACCATCTGGTATGGATAAAACATATAGACAATGGGAAAGAGTGGGAATTAAAAAGATAGGTGACTTGTATGAAATGGGAAATTTATTATCATTTCAACAACTAAAATCAAAATTTAATTTGAATAATAACCAATATTTTAAATATTTACAGGTATGTGATTTTATGAAGAAATATATACCAAGATTTCAAAGTATAATTTTAGATCCATTGGAAGAAGCAATGAACATCAAGGCGGAGTCACAAAAATTAATATCATACCTATATAACAGTATTTTAAACAGAGAATTACCATCAACAGAGGCAATTAGAGAAGACTGGGAAAAAGAATGAATTACAAAAATCTCAAAAGAAACATGGGAAAAGTATTTGATATATATACTTAAATGTTCGATTAACGCTAGACACAATTTAATTCAATTTAAAATATTACATAGATTATATTATTCAAAAACTAGGTTTAATACATTTTATCCAAATATCTCTCCCATCTGTGATAAATATCTTTCTCAAAATGCCAATATTACACACTCATTTGTTTCTTGTACAAAACTTTATAAATTTTGGTGTGATATATTTGATATATTCACAAAGCAATTTAGATAAAAATGGAACCTAATACTGAAATGATTATATTTGGAGTAAGAGGAGATGGGAACAAATTAAATAAACACCAAAACTCATTCTTTAATTATGGGTTAATAATAGCAAAAAACTCATACTTAAATTTTGGAAAAATGCTAATATACCAACATTTAAAATGTGGATCAGTAATATGCTGGACACAGCACATTTGGAAGAAATGAGACTCCTCCTAATAGACAAACAAGACCAATTCTTAATGAGTTGGTCCCCATTTATTGATTTCTTGGAGTCACGTGGTGCTACCGTATCGTGAAAATTAAAAGTTTCAGGTATGGGTGAAAGACGATCTAGAACATAAAAAATCATCTCCTTGTGGCGATTGAATAAACTCCCTCCTGCTTTCCCTCCTCACTTATTTCTTTTCTTCACTATTTTCTTTTTCTGCCTTTTACTCACGCACACTAGCCTATCCTTCACTCTTTACTACCTCTTTTTCCTTTTTCTCTTCCTACTTTTCTCTTTAAAAAAATTAAAAAGGAAGTTGTACAGAGAATGTAGTATGTTAACATAATTTTGGGAACATGTAAAAAGGTACCACTGTATTGTACTTACTTCTAATAAATAAAAAAAATAAAATAAAAAAAAGAACTTCACAGCTGTGTATTTGTGGCTTATTAAAAGTTGTCTGGCTTCTTAAAATTTGTCTCCACTCCTTCTCCCCCCCCCCCATTTCTCCCCCCTTCTCCCCCCCTCTTTTAAAAGACTTACCATACACTGTGCTAGCCGTCTTAATTACAGCGCCAACCTTCCTGTTCATCGCGGTGTTTGTCTATATCACCGAGACTCTGTACCGTATGAATTTCAGACAGTGCTCCTCCGCTTGCCCTGGCCCCCGCATTTGCAGTGTGTGTGTGTGTGTGTGTGTGCGTGTGCGTGTGCGTGTGCGTGTGCGCGTGTGTGTGTGTGTGTGTGTGTGTGTGTGTGTGTGTGTGTGTGTGTGTGTGTCTGTGTGTGTCTGTGTGTGTCTGTGTGTGTGTGTTCTACTCTGACAGTCGCCGTTCCAGTTCCCGGTTTTTCAGGAGAGTGCCGGCGACTTAACAGTAACACTGGGAGTTATGGACCTGGAGAATGTTTAATGATTTATCTGAGCTTCTCTCCTGGTCCCGTTGATCCCTCAGCACATCAATGCTGCAAAGTGTCTTTCCATCATCTCTGTACCTTCCCCTTATATTTAATAGTAAGATTAAACGAGAACTTACCAGTTTGAAGTTTGATCTTTATTTTATGAGTAGTTACAATGAGGGACTACGTAAAGAAGACCCCGTCCGTGCGCATGTGCGTCAATCTTCAAATCAGCGGTGTGAAATCACAGATGATAATTACCGAAGCATAATAGTAAGATACGTGAGACAAACATAACTTCCAGCTGATCTTCATGAGGGGTGGGAGCGGAGGGCACGTAGTCCCTCATTGTAACTCCTCATAAAATAAAGATCAAACTTCAAACTGGTAAGTTCTCATTTAATCTTACTATTTTACTTCGGAGTCACGTGAGTGACTACGTGAAGATTTCAAAGCTTTGTGATTTTAATGCCGTGAGAAACAAGTCTACACAACCACAGCTGCTTCTGTGACAATGAGGGAAAACCTTCATAATGCATACAGTCATGACATTGATTTAAAACATGCTGTTGTTATTAATGAAGTAATAATCATAGTAACACCTCCCGGGTGGTACTATAAATAAAATATGTAAATAGAGTTGCCAAATACCTTTGGTCTGGCATTGGGTTATTATAAATGTTTGGAAAAACGAACCCATTCGTTTTTTACTATGCTACAGTTGCAGCAGCCCTGGTGCAGTGAGATCTGAAAACAGTATCTACTCCTGCACAGATGAATCGTTTTACCCCTGGACATCGTTTGACCGGATACGTTTTTTTATTTATTTTTATTTTTTTAAATAACAAGCATAGCAAGTTCAGAGCCATAAAACTCTTGGGGACCTAACATATAGTTGTATATGTGTGCCTTCACATAGGCAAAGGTCCCTGGGTATGCCTTGAACTATATTCAGACCTGACACCCCTTCTGCTGTGCTTAAGTAATTATAACATAAAATATTATATTTTCTTTACAGATGTAATCATCCTGTCCCTTCGCCATATGTAGCGACGGCACCTGTTGCGCTTCCTGCGCCAGAAGGATAACTGCCTTATGAGATCCGGCCAGACTTAATAATGTAACTGGAGCCCTCTATGAACCATTGTTAACACAACATCAGTATCCCTTACTGTCTTGTAGTTGTCCTGGGAACTATTGGTAAAGATATCTTTACAAACGATATCCGAGTTGAACCAACAGAGTGAGTCCCATTTGCTGCAGTAAATATGGTGGGAAAAACACATTGACACAATTAATGGCCTTATCACTTAAATTATTGTCCAAAGGCCAATTCACAATGAACTCCAAGATGTCCATAGTCTGTACCATTTTAAATGGAACATTAGTATTAAACAACACTTCCCATTTCCTGCAAAGAAATGTACTGTTTTTTGGTGCTATATCAGCACTCTGGAGTTAACCCATACTTGGGTAAATGTGCCAACTCCAGCCGTAGGGCAGTCTAATTCAGATACTGCAGAGCATAAATTTATTTTAACATGCAACGGCTGATTTCCCTAGCCATTGCCTCTTATAAGGCTGTCTTATTATCTTGATGACTTTACTTGAAGACCCGACTGACCAGGAAAAATGGAGGAAAATGAAAACCATTCCTCCTCCTTGTAGCGAGAATGTATCTTTCGCCACTCTTATGACCACATATATATATGTATATATATATATATTTTTTTTTCAACCTGTAAATAAGCATGACAGCAACATATCAGTATATGGTGTTCCATTGAACCCAAATCATCAATATTATGTGGTCCAATACCCATTGTGTGTTGTCATGATCTGTACTTTATAATACACCTGTGGCAAACAAAATTAGTTAAACCACTACAGGTTATTTTATTTTTACTTGATTGCTCCCATGTGACCAACATATGCCACCATCATAGTGTATCAACCTGAAATTGAACAAGCAAAAATAAGCATATTTGCTCAATCACTCTTCACCCATCGAATGCATGTAGGCTCTATAAATAGTTATACCAATAACTCAAGAATTGATAATCATGCAAATCTCCTCCACATCCAAACTGGAGATGACTTTCGCAATATCCTACGTTAGGCCATATTACTGTAATATTTTCTGACCAACTGCTAGCACAATGCTGCATACTGTTACAATACAATACAGTGTCATATAATACATTTTTATTCCTCACGTTGCACATAAGTGTGTAGTAATAGTGTC
This sequence comes from Amblyraja radiata, assembly GCF_010909765.2. Taxonomy (NCBI): domain Eukaryota; kingdom Metazoa; phylum Chordata; class Chondrichthyes; order Rajiformes; family Rajidae; genus Amblyraja; species Amblyraja radiata. The sequence continues at coordinate 37,624,959 of NC_045959.1, forward strand.
AGTATATTAACAATGACTTACATGGCACTTTAGAATTTGCCATTTAGCATGATGTCAATTCTCCCAGTTGAATCACAGCTATATTTTGCCAATTAGTCTTAATGATTTGCGGCTGATATTAACCACAGGGTTATTACAGATTTCTATAACTGTAATATGTTTCCCAGAGCTGCGGCATAGACCAATTAATAGCTAAAGCTAAATCCCAATGACCAACAAGTCTCTTTGGTAACAACTGAATTCAACTTGTATAGAAGAGCCCAACCTCTTAAATAGTTTGAGACTCCAAACGATCCCTGTAAATGGGAACACCTTATAAAATCAGTTGTTAATTAGCCATTTCATAATGACCAGGCCACTCCTTACATCATTTTTTTTTCCTGTCTTAAATGACAACTCTGGCCCAATTTTTGAGAATGTCTCTGGCACCGACCTGTGTTGTAAACAACTCTGGCCATTTTACCAGGCCTGTTTTGAAGGCAATCCTGGCCATAATAATGAGCCTGCCTTAAACACAATTCTGGCCCAATTCCAACCTGCTTTACACGGTTAGATGCCTTTAAGGAGATGATTATATTTTAATCATTCGTTGATTGCGCAATCAAGTGTAAATCTTACCAACTTGTAAGTGTTCTTTAGTTGCAGAATATATGGAGCTTCTGGCTGCATTCATGCTGCCACCAGTTTCAATGAACTGCTTACTGCTGATACAAATGAGGCATTGGCCTCCAGGTTCTCCCTGTTGAATGGGTTTTACCTGAATAGAAGATTCAGCGGCTTTTTTTTTTTTTTTTTTTTTAAATAATGCCTGCATGTGTTGGGATGGCAACCTTTCTGCCAGGCATGGTACTTTAGACACATGCCCTGTTCCTTGGATATGCCCCATAGCTCAACCTTGGCATTGTATTGTATTGTATTGTATTTTAATGGCCACACAGCCAGGCTGGTGGAATTTGTTATCTGTACAGCTCGGTACAGGTTCCAACATTTCATCAAACATTAAACATATAACATAGATATACATACAGACAGACACATTACATAATACATAAGGGCCATGCTTATTCTTATTCCTCACCATACAGAGTTTAAAATGTTAATTGCAGTGGGAATGAAACTGTTTTGGAGGCAATTGTCCTGTAACGCCTCCCAGAGGGCAGTAGCTGAAAGGCATAGTGTGCAGGGTGAGTGGGATCAGAGATGTAGTGTAGTGTCCGTTTGTGGTAAAGTGATTCAAGGGATGGTAGGGGTAAGCCAATAATTTTGGATGCTCTGTTGATGATGCGCTGTAATTTCTTCCGGGAGAGTGAGTCGAGACTGCCGAACCAGACTGTGATGGATGAAGTGAGGATGCTTTCGATGATGGCTGTATAGATGCGGAGCATGAGATGAGACCTTACTCTGAACTTCCTGAGCTGTCGGAGATGGAAAAGTCTTTGCTGGGCTTTTCCATAGATGTGGTCTGCGTTTGTCCTCCATTTGAGGTTGTTGCTGATGTGGGTTCCAAGGAGTTTGAATGTGTCAGTGATGGAGATGGATTCACCTTTAATGAGCACAGGAGTTTTGGGGGATGGCTGGCGTCTTGGGTCGATGATGAGTTATTTTGTTTTTGATGAGTTGAGTAAGAGATCATGGTCTGTGCACCAGGTCACTGCTTGGTTGACCTGTGCACGGTATTCAGTTTCTTGGTTGTTGGTGATGAATCCTATGATGGTTGAGTCGTCCGCATACTTGTACAGGTTGACAGAGCTGTGGTGGGATGTGAGCTGGTTTGTGTAAAGGGAGAATAGCCAGGGTGAGAGAACACAGCCTTGGGGTGTGCCTGTACTGAGGAACAGAGGGGAGGATGTGTTATTGTTGATCCTCACCCTCTGTTGCCTGTTCCAGAGAAAGCTGTGAATCCAGTGACCGATGCATGGGTCAATGTTCATGTCCAGTAATTTATCAGATTTATACTGACCCGGCTTGCTCCCTGCTCTATAAAATAGACACATTAAGTAGCCCTATTACAAGGTGCTACTGGCACGGGCTTTTCCATAAACCCTTGCTCCTTCCCCTAGAGGGAAATATAAAGCAGCCCTGCTATAAGGTGCTGCTGGTGCTGGCTCTAACATAAGCCTAAACCATCATAAAATAGGCTTGTATTTGGAGCAGCCCTGTTATAAGGTGCTGCTTCCGCTGACTCTCTCATAGGAGAAACGCTGTTATTAGTCTCGGCATCAACATGAAGCAGCCTTGTCAAAAAAGGTGCTGCTGGCGCTGGCCCTTCCATAAGCCTACGCTGCCAAAGACTAGGCATATACTTTAAGCAGCCCTGTTATAAGGCGCTGCTGACACTGGCTCTCCTATAGGCCAACGCTCCCTTTAGCCTAGGCATCAACAATGAAACAGCCCAGTCCAAAGATTCTGGTGGCGCTGGCTCTCCCATAGGCCTGCGCTGCCATAGACTATGCATGCATTTTAAGCAGTCCTATCTCAAGGTGCTGCTGGCATGGCCACTTCTATAGGCCCGAGCTTCCATGGACTGGGCATCAAACAGCCCTATCTCAAGGTGCTGCTGGCGTGAGCTCTTCCATGGGCCCACGCTGCCATAGACTAAGCGTCAAGCAGCCCTGCTCCAAGGTACTGCTGGCGCGGGCTCCTCCATAGGCCCATGCTGCCATATACTGGGCATCAAGCAGCTCTGTACCAAGGCACTGCTGATGCGGACTCTCCCATAGGCCCATGCTGCCATATACTAGGCATCAAGCAGCTCTGTTTCATGGCACAGCTGGCACGGGCTCTCCCATAGGCCCACGCTGCCATATACTAGGCATCAAGCAGCTCTGTTCCAAGGCGCTGCTGGCACGGGCTTTCACATAGGCCCACGGTGTCATATGGTAGGCATTCAAATAAGCAGCCCCGTTCCAAGGTGCTGCTGGTGCAGGCTCCTCCATAGCCATGCTTACACACTTCCTAGTGTGTCTAGATGGAGCATCTTCTCCATTATAATTCCCATCCTAACCAACCGCAAAACAATTTTTTAAATAATTTACTTGGAGGACAACCCTCCCAGCATTAATGCTGACCTTTGAGGTTAGTTTTGATCCCATATCCTGGGGACCACTGTAGTCTGGAAACCATCTTGTTAATGGATTTCCCTACCCTGGGAACATCAGCAATTGTATATTTTACCGGAGAGGAACCCTGCCGGTACTGGGGCTGACCGTCTAATCGGTTTCCCCCCCCATATCAGGGAACCCCATATCTATATCTATTACAGGAGGGAAACCCTGCTGGTACATAGGGTTAACTGTCTGAACGGTTTTACCCCACTATATCAGGGAACCCCACCATTTATATCTATTACCGGAGGGGAACCCTCATGGTAATAGGGCTAACCATTCTTTAAACGGAGCCTCCAGAGGAACCCACTACACTGAGAATAACATTTATTTAAAAGTACCCGTAATTACCCGGGTCTCTGGCACTCAGCAAATCTAATGCTGCTGCAGTGCGACTATAACTGGGATATTCCCCAACATTTTTAACACATTTTAAAAATCGCAGACCCGACTTACCAGCTATACTGGTTCCCTCTTTGGCCTCTCGAAATACCGGCAGGAAACCTCTGTAAAAGAGGTTCCTGCACGAAATCTAAGAAAGGTAAGAAATAGAAACCTTACCTTCTTAGTTTAACTTACCGGTGACAAGCTGCGACATGCTTGCCAACCCGGTGCTACCGCCATGCGAATGATGATATGACACGCATGCGCACGGACGGGGTGTTCTTCACGTAGTCACTCACGTGACTCCGAAGTAAAATCTCCCAAAACCGCTCACTTGAAATATCAACCTCTAGGTCAGCGAAATGTAATAAGCATTTTAGTAAAAATCTACAAAACTGCAAGTGCTGGAAATCTAAAATAAAGCTGGAAAATATTGGAAATAGTCAGCAGGTCGGGCGGCATCTGTGTATCACTCTGTGGCGTTTCAATATTTCAGGTTGAAAATCCTTTCACAGAACCTTCTCGATTTCTGGAAGAGAAAGAGAGTTACTGTTCTTTGACCTAAAATGATAAATTATTTTCTCTTTGCACAGATGCTGCCTGATCTGCTTAGTGTTTCGAACATTTTCTATTTTTATTATTTAACGCACATGTTATCTGACCTTTTATGCTTTTGTTAAATTCCATCTTGCCAGTGTGTCCAGATTCATTTGGAAGGTTGATAGGTCTCTGCACTTGTTTGGATGGCTGTGTTGGCCGTGAATAGGAAATAATTGATTTTAAGTGATGTGGAAATTGCATTTGGATAAAAGATTTTAGATGATATATGCATATTCACTGAAAGAATTTAGCAAGACAATGCGTTTCAAAAATGTGAGTAATGTAAATTGAGTGATTTATATAGAATTTGAGCTCAATGAATAACTTCTGTGTGACATTTTTTTTTTAATGTACAGCACAAACGTCAGATGCAATAATATTATTTTCATGAATCTGTCAGAGCTCAAGGAAGTTCACGGAGACATTTTGAATTGTTTCAATGTTTTATGACACCTACCACAATTTTGTTCCCACCCCAAAATACGTTCCTCTCATTTGCCCAAGTCTGTATTTGAAGCTATGTTGATGAGTTAATTTTGCATAGACAGGAACAAACATCACACTTTCTCTTGTGTAGGAACGAACGGCATTTGCTGGTTTAAATCGAAGATAGACACAAATTGCTGCAGTTACTCAGCGGGACAGGCAGTATCTCTGGATAGAAGGAATGGGTGAAGTTTTGGGTCGAGTCCTTCTTCAGACCCTTCTCTCCAGAGATGGTGCCTGTCCCGCTGAGTTACTCCAGCAATTTGTGTCAAACTTTCTCTTGATTCATTGGAAAGACAACATATCACTTTCCGATGCAACATACGATGAATTTCATTTGCCACGTCAGTCATACAAATAAAAAGCAACAATACAGCTAAATTACATTTTAACATAAACATCCACCACAGTGACTCTTCCACATCCCTCACTGTGATGGAAGGCGAACAAAAGTACAAATCTCTTCCCTTCTTTGCTCTCCCTTGGTCGGGGGCCTCGAGCCCTCTGTTGACGGGACGATCTTGACTAGCCGGCGGCGTTTGGGTCCTCTGCATCGAGGGGATCAGCTCCCGCATTTGGGGGATGACATCTCCCCTGCACCGGTGATCGGACCCCAGGTCGGGGCTGGTCGAACCTCTGCGTCGTTAGAGCTCCCGACGCGGCCCCTCCCGAGACTGCGAGTTCATGATGGCAGTGTCCTCAGGCTGCGGTTGAAGCAATCCCAGGCAAGGGATCTGCTCCGATGTTAAGTCCATGGCCCGCGGTGGGACTCAAAATCAGTCCGAGGAGGCCTCCAGCTCCATAATGTTAGGCCACAGAGCGGCCGGAGATATGATCCGGAAAACAATCGCACCTCCGGCAAGGTAAGAAACTGAAAAACAAGATGAGAGACACTTAAATTCCATCTTGCCAGTGTGTCCAGATTCATTTGGAAGGTTGATAGGTCTCTGCACTTGTTTGGATGGCTGTGTTGGCGTCTCATCTGGGAGTGCTTGATAATTGAAAGTTCTTGAAGTAGCAAGCGCTTCATCTCCCTGGAACTAATTACTTATTTTCACAGCCAAACAATCACAACAAAAGAAAGATCTCATGAGATGTATTAAACTGCATTGTTGATGTGAAAAATGATTTTTGAAACGTCTTATATCATGATCTATGCTTTAATCCCCCCACGCCACTAATATTGAATGTCAGTTTTTGTCCCGGTGAGGCCGATGGGGAAGTTGGCTGAAAATAATGTTGTTAACCTTTGCTGGGACGAGCCTTGGGAGTAGTCGGTGCAACAAAAGCAAACATAATAATATAAAAGGATACATCTTATTTGAAGCATGCTTTCAAATGTTATGAATTGCATTACCCCCAACTTTAGCCAAGCCAAAAGGAATTTGTAACATTGACAAAATTTGAAAATCATTGCTTATGTCTTTTTTGGTTTTCTTTCGTCACGTTAATGAACATGACGAACAGGAACATTAAATAGTTCAGTGTGTTCAAATACCTCAGAGCAGAATGCCAACAACATGTACAAGTTTACCATATCCCTTCTGACCAGACATCTTCCCTTATTTCATATCTTGTCATCAGTTTTTCCTCAAATGACAAGATCATTCATAAGTTTTGACAACACGACTTGTGACTCTCATCACAAAGGGCATGAGAGATGATGCTGATTCAATCTCCTTTGAGTATTTGTACTGTTCATTCTAACCAGAGATAGCTGGTTCAAGCATAGCAGGGAGTTTGGTCACTTAACATCCCAATGAACATAATGGAGGCAATTAATATCACTGCCTTCAGACGAGTGCTGAATAAATATTGACATTGAAAGAGTCCAAATGTCACAGCCATGTTTCGGGTTGAGACCCTTCTTCAGACTGAAAGTCACAGGAAAGGGAAACGAGCGATAGAGATGAGGATGGAGAGATATATAGAATAAATGAAGGATATGCAAAAAGGTAACAATGAAAAAGGAAACAAGCCATTGTTAGCTGTTTGCTAGGTGAGAACAAAAAGCTGGTGTGACTTGGGTGGTGGAGAGATGGCCCAGCCACTTGCTGGATAAGGTAACAGATCAGTAATGTTTTAGTTTCAATTTAGAGAACTACAGCAATGTTTACATTATGATAATTCAGATTTGTTATCTATATTAAAATCTGAAAGAACCATGTTTCTTGGAAATACCTAATATGGCATGAACATTTTTATTGTATTGATTTCTAAGTGGTTATCTCACATTTCTCGTTATTTTTGAGTGATTCTTATTTGATGTACTAAACGCAATCAAAATATTACTTAGATGTCTCAATATTGCTTCAGAGAATTTTATATTTTCTAGCAAGCATACAGAATGAAAATTAGGATGCTCGAATAAGTATGAATATTATAAAAGAACCTGCAGATTCTAGAAATATGATATATAAAAAAAACAGAAAAGACTAAACTATTCCTACACAAATACTGGAAACATTCAGCAGGTCAGGCAGCATCTGCGGTAAGAAAAATGTGAACATGTCAGAGAAGGAAAACATTGTCAGCTCAGGCATATACTGGAGCAAAAAAGAAACTGCTGCAGAAAATTAGCAGATCAAGCAGCATCTGTTGACTTTTCAGCCCCCAGATAAATGTTGTTTGACCTGCTGAATATTTCCAGCATTTATGCTGGAATAGTTTACATTAGTTTAATTTAGAGATACAGTGCGGAAGCAGGCCCTTCGGCCCACCGAGTCCACACCGACCAGCGATCCCCGCACATTAACACTATCCTACACACACTAGAAACAATTTTACATTTACCAAGCCAATTAATTTACAAACCTGTACGCCTTTGGAGTGTGGATGAAACTGAAGATCTCTGTGAAAATCCATGCAGGTCACGGGGGAAACGTAAAACTCCGTACAGACAGCACCCATTGTCAGGATGGAACCTGGGTCTCTGGCACTGTAAGGCAGCAACTCTACTGCTCCAAAATAAAGGTAATTAATATTCACACCAATGTTACTGTGGCTTATACTTTTTCTTTTTAAATGCTTGACCACATTGGATTCCTGGCTAATGTTAAGAAATCAACAGTTCAATCTTAATGTCCCTCAAAGTAATGAAAGCCTTATAACATAGAACAGTACAGCACGGGAACAGGACCTTCAGTCTACAAAATCTGCACTAAATATGATGCCAAGTTAAACCGATTTCTTCTGCCTCTAGAAGAAGGAAGAAGGGAGAGGTTACGACTCTCTGTCTGAGCTGGGAAACTACAGAAGACTGTGAGCATGCAATGTACTTGAATAAATGATTTGTTAGCCCTTAATGAAAATGAAATTAGTTGTTTGGCCTGCCCTGTGCTTGAAACTGCAATGGCAATGGAAATTAAGTGAAAATGCAATGAGCTGTTTGGCTTGGGCCTGCCCTGTGCTTGAAAGTGCAATGGCAATGGAAATGTCATGAAAAAGCAATGAGCTGTTTGGCTTGAGCCTGCCCTGTGCTTGAAAGTGCAATGGCAATGGAAATGAAGTGAAAATGCAATCACCTGTTTGGCTTGAGCCTGCCCTGTACTTGAAAGTGCAATGGCAATGGAAATAAAGTGAAAATGCAATCAGCTGTTTGGCTTGAGCCTGCCCTGTGCTTGAAAGTGCAATGGCAATGGAAATGAAGTGAAAATGCAATCAGCTGTTTGGCTTGAGCCTGCCCTGTGCTTGAAACAGCAATGGCAGTGGAAGTAAAATGAAAATGCAATGAGCTATTCGGCCTGCCCTGTGCTTGAAACTGCAATGCAATTGGAAATGAAATTAAATCAGTTGTTTGGCCTGCCTGAAACCACTAATTTTGGCCCACAAAGCCCCTATTAGCCGAGAAACCAGTCCCTTTTGCCAAAAATGCCCGTATTAGCTCAGGAGGAGCATTTTGGCCCAAAAGGCCCGTGCCAGGCTAGGAAAAATCCAGAAAAAGTGCCTTTCACTTAGATTTCACTCCGATTTTTTTTAAAGAGGCCCTTTGGCCCGTCAGGCCTGTACTAGCCCAGGAGTCCCTTCGGCCCATCAGTAAGTATTACCCCTGCAAGTATTAAACCTAACCCCAGTATTTTTCTCCATCCCTTCATTTGCTCCCTGTGAGATCCAGGCCAGGATAGCCTTTTCTCCTTCATTGCTCTGATCTGCAGAAACAGATGAAAAATGTCTTTACAGTAATGGTTTGGAACAGATTCTAGGTTCAAGTGTGAGTCACGTTCCAATTATATCCCACAATATTATCAATGTGTAGCAGACTTTTGATAACAATTTAGTGACAGAGAACAATATTGCACAATGCATCAATATTTGTGGATTTAGCAGTGACAAGAGGAACCCTATTAGTGTGTATTATTTCAGCATGAAATAACTCTGTAAGGGAATAGAAGAAAAAAAGAAAGCAAAAGAGAAAAACGATGGTAAGTAAAATCAAGTAAACTAATTGAAATGAGACGGTAGGGTGGTGCGGCACAGGGACTGTTGTACCATGTGCAGGCCTGGCTCGTCTGATGTGGAACCACGATACCCGCCCAATGAAGAAGCCTGTAGAGAGAAGCCACCAAGACCTTTGTGGGAAGCCGCCAAATCCAGCCTCTGCTCTATCCCGAAGACCAAATAACTGGAGAGGAAGGTGGTAGGAGTCAGCGATGGAGCAAGAACAAGGGAAGAATGGAGCAATGACGGAGTAACGAAAGAATAACGATGGATTAACGATGGAGTAATGACGGAGTAACGAAGAAGTAACGATGGAGTAATGATGGAGTAAGAAGAACCGGGGTCTTATCTTCCGCACCCTCAAGGTCGGTGTGGTTTATTTTTTTTCCTTGATTCCAATCTGTTTTCCTAATCCATTCCTGGGGTTAAAAAATGAGTAATGTTAGCATTTATTTGGAATTCTCCACGTGTATCCTTAGGTGAGACTGGACGTGCAGAAAGTTTATCCAAAGTTCTCTGACCAGAATTTAAAACTTTCCAAGCAGAGAATCACTTGGCTTGGATTACATATTGAATGTCCCTGGTTGCTGGGATAAAGAGTGGAGACTTGGGCACAATCATCAAATCAGCCTGAGGCAAGGGATGGAACTTTGAAGCATTGCAAATGTAGGTCTTCCAGTACAAAGGTCTAGTGCTCTTATATTCCTCTGTGTGATGAAATGTATTAGTATGCACAGAACAAAAACTGCCTTCAGGCTAAGACATACTGCAACTTCCTAACTAACAAGTCAATATGGGTCATATAATGTATCGTGCCGTGAAAATGCAGTTTATTTCATGTGATTTGGAAGTTTAAAGCCTGCACTGACGTTTCATGGGAATGCGAGAAGGAGGATATCATAATCAATCACAATAATACTTTATTAGCCAAGTATGTTTTGCAACATATGAAGAATTTCATTTCCCAAGTCAGTCATACAAAAAAAAGCAACACACAAAACACATTTTAACATAAACATCCACCACAGTGACTCCTCCACATTCCTCACTGTGATGGCAAGATAAAAAAGGTCAATCTCTTCCCTTTGCTCTCCTGCGGTCGGGGGTCTAGAGCCCTCATTGACGGGATGATCTTGATTCCCGCAGCCAGCGGCGGGCCCTCCACATCGAGACCATCTGCTCACTTCTCCCACTCAGTCAAATTTGATATTCAATATTTCCTGCTGTTCTAAGGTAAACATGGTTTTAGGAAAGGCAGTATGAGCTCAGACGTACTACAACAAATACAAAATATTTGCTTGGGCAAATTACAACCCAGTAGTATGTACATTGATTTCTCCAATTTTAAATAATCCTTGCATTCCCTCCCCCACCCAAGCCACATCGGCTTTTCGTTCTCACCTTGCTACAGCTAACAATGCCCTATTTTCTTTATTATTGTTACTTTTTAGCATATCTTTCAATCATTTGTTCTATATTTCTCTATATCACCATCTATATCTCTCGTTTCCCTTTCCTGTGACTTTCAGTCAGAAGAAGGGTCTCTATCCGTCACCCATTCCTTCTCTCCAGAGATGCTGCCTGTCCCGCTGAGTTACTTCAGCTTTTTGTGTCTATCTTAATACAACATTCATGGTCAACTGGGCAAGAGTGATCTCTCCCTTTCCATATCTTTCTAAGGCTTGGACTACATAAGCAAACATCTCAAGACACTGGACAAAGAGCACCAATGTTGGCTCTGTGAAATCATCCAACTTCACTGAAGGAAAAGAGACTAATATTTTATTGTCCTCTCCCAGGCTAACATAATAATTGATTACACATCAGGATATGTTGTATACTTGTCCCACATCAGACTTCCGAGCTGTGTCAGGGGAAGAAATTACCTAGCAAGTTGAGGAAACTATTCAAAGATGCCCTCAAAATCTTTGTGAAAAAATGCAACATCCCTGACTTCCGAGGATCTCTGGTCCATGGTCACTCAAGTGGAGAAAGTGTGTACAGGATGGTACAATGAACCAAGAGTTCATGCAGCATATGCCGACAAGGAGGTAAAATATGAGAGAAGGAAGGTGATTGTAAAACTGTATCAACATTTTTTTAGGCTCCAGCTCGAGTATTGTGTATAATTCTGGGTGGCACACCAAAAAAAATTATGATTGATGTGGGGAGGGTGCAGTGGAAATTCTCTAGGATGCTGAACACAAAAGTTCTGGAGCAACTCAGCGGGACTGGCAGCATCTCTGGAGAGAAGGAATAGGTGATGTTTCGGGTCGAGACCATAGGATGCTACTTGGGATGAGGCATTTCAAGTTTAGTTTAGTTTGATTTAGTTTAGAGATACAGCACGAAAACGAGCCCTTTGGCTCACCGAGTCCGCACCGACCAGCGATCCCCATACATTATCACTACCCTACACACGCTTGGGACAATTTTATACATTTACATTTAGAACAAGCCAATTAACCTACAAACCTGTACGTCTTTGGAGTGTGGGAGGAAACCAAAGATCTCAGAAAAAACCCGCGCGGGTCACTGGGAGAACGTACAAACTCCGTACAGACAAGAACCCATAGTTATGATCGAACCCGGTTCTCTGGCGCTGTCATGGCCCTATCCCACGATGCAAGTTCATTCAAGAGCTCTCCCGAGTTTAATAAAAAATCAAACTCATGGTAAGCATGGAGAATGAACATAGTGGGTATGTCAGAGCTCGGGGACGTCTCTTAGCGGTTCGTAACGCTAACGGCAGGTACTCGGGAAGACCCATTAATGGCAGGTAAGCTCGAGAAGACTCGTGAAGATTTTTCAACATGTTGAAAAACACGTTGAAAAATGTCCACGAAAGCCCCGAGTAGCGACGAGCGGCCATTACCGTAAATCTCCGAGTTCGAATCAGGGCAAACTCGGGAGAACTCTTTGAATGAACTCGTACAGTGGGACAGGGCTTTAAGGCAGTAGCTCTATAGCTACACCACCATGCTGCCCAAGTTGCATGGAGAGATTGGGTAGGCTGGGATTTCCTTGGTGAGGGAAGCTGGCTGAGATGTACAGATTTATGATGGGTGTAAATAGAGAAGATTAGGAAACTTTTCCCCACAGCAGAGCTATCTAAAACTAGAAGGTGTTGGGTTTAAGTTCAGGGGTAAAAGGGTTAGAGCAGATCAGAGGATGGTTGGAATCTTTTCTGTCCTGTCCAAATGGGTGGTGGAGGCTGGTACTTAAATGACTACATTTAAGATGCATCAAGAGGAACATTAATCATTGTGGCAAAGAAGGCTGTGGACCTTCTTGGATCAATGGATATTTTTAAGGTAGAGATAGATAGATTCTTGATTAGTATGGGTGTCGGGGGTTATGGGAAGAATACAGCAGAATAGGGTTAGGAGGGAGAGATAGATCAGCCATGATTTAACTGGCGGAATAGACTTGATGGGCCAAATGGCCTAATTGTACTCCTATCACTTATGACCCTATGACCAAGTGTTGGGAAATGGAATTAGTATGGATAGGTACCAGACAGTATCTGAAAGATGTGGACCCAGTGTTAACGCAACATACTCTGCTGCAGCCCACATAGCTCATAGGAATCAGTACGTCAGTTATCCTGATAACTGTGACTTTCAGTACTGCCCTCCTCAAATGCAATGGTTCTGAGAGGTGGATATGTGGTTTATAGGAGTGGTATCTGGAGACAGGCACATCTTTCCAGGATTTATACTGATCTTACATCAAAGTTCCAATAGAAGGTCCTCATGGAATATCTAGACATATGTTTACAAAGCAAATATGGGAAATTTCCCATTATATTTACAATGTCATCAACATAGCCAGCCAAACCGTACTTCTGAGAATACTATTAACAATGCCTTGTAGCTGATCGAAAAATCTTGGCAGCAGATCTGTTAGGCTGGATGAGTTACTTCAAATGTATCAAAGGTATCAAAGGTATTTTATTGGTCACATTCACATACACCGAGGTGTAATGAAGTGAAATGCTTTTTGCCATTTTGCAGCACACAAAGAAAGAATACAGACATAACACCAATGAGAGTCTTAAACACAAAGAACATCCCCCCACAATGGCTCCCACCATGAGGGAAGGCACAAATTCCAGTCCCCAACCCCAGTTCACCCATAGTCGGGCCTATTAAGGCCTCCACAGTTGCCTCTATGGAGGCCCGGTGTTCCTGGCTGTTCTCGCCGGGTGGTGGTGCTCCGGCGTCGGGAGAGTCCTCACAGCGGCATGGGAACCCTGGAATGGCCACCTCCGTACTGGAGGCCGCGGCTTCCGAAGCCGACAAGGCCGCGCCGGTTGGAGCTCCACAACTGGCAATCTCGTCGCGAGATCCCAGGCTCCCGGTGTAAATTTCGGCGCCGCTGGCCGCTCCACAGTCCCGCAGCTCCGCGATGTTTTACCCGGCGGTCTCAGCTCACCGGAGCTCCAGCGCGGCGACCCAGGCAAGGCATCGCCCGCTCCACGATAGCGCTCCAGCACTGTGCCGCCGCCGAAGCCGAGGTTCTGGGTGGTCCGCGACAGGAAACGCCGCTCCAGGCCCGCTGGTAGGCTGCGAGGACGGGTCGAAGCTGCAGCCCGGAGAAAAGCTGCCTCTCCGACCAGGTAGGGACCCTGAAAGGCAGTTTAAACAATTAAACAATAACAAAGAAAATAACGCTCCCCCGGGCTGAAATTATATATTTGCAGAGTCTAAAATCCATAAATTCCATAATTATTTCTGAAGTTCCTGGTCTGCTCTGTTTTACCCTTTGTGCTGAGACTAAAGCCATCAGCATAGCCGTTTTCAGGGTAAGCTGTTCCAGAGTGAGGGATCTGGCTGGTGGCCATCCCCTTAGGTATGTCAGGACGACACTGACATCCCAGATCTGGGTGTACCTAGGTTTAGGGGGGTTGGTATTGAAGATGCCTTTCATTAATTTGGCCACCAGCGGATGAGACCCTATGGACTGTTGTCCTGGTGCCTGCCCCAGATAGGCTGACAGTGCACTTCTAGCACTATTGATTGTACTATAGGTCAGGCCTTGGGGTCAAGGAGAGAGCGTTCACGTCGCGGCCCTGTTTCAACCAATCTTTCCACCACCACGCACAAGACGCACAAGAAGCGCAAGACAGACACCATTGTGCAGATGCCGAGAAGTGTGTTCAGCTCTTGCTGAACAACTTCTAATCTTGTGTGTGGACTCGATAAGAAGACGAAGGAGCTCAGGCCTTCATTGTGGTGAAGGCTGGACAGGAACTCCAGTATGTTAGTTATGGTTGCTGTTCTGTATGTTGTCCCTGTTATAGAACAGTATGCTTCCCATTTTCTGATGCTGGAGAGATATTGTTTCTTGGTGGAAAGTCGGTATGATGCTGTCATCATGTCCACGGTCCTATTTGACAATCCCAGGTCCAATAATGGTCTTTTTAAAATTTGCAACCCAACAGATTTATTCTGTCATGGCATGGGTGACTCTCACCTGTGACAGGGTGGATCAATAGATCTAGTCTGCTGGGGATGGTCATGGGAGGTTCAGTGACCCTGTCAAGGACCACTGGGAACCATGGCTTTGTAGGCCAGTCGGGTACTACCAAAATACCTGAAGCAGAGGCCATCTGTATTTTGCGTAGTACCCGACTGATGAGGCAGAAGGGAGGAAAGACATAGAAAAAATAGTTTTCCCCAGTTCTGCGAGAATGCGTCCATTGCCGCTGCCTCAGGGTCTGGTTCCCAAGCGACATATGTTGATACCTGGTGATTCAGTCGGGATGCAAAGAGATCGATATCTGGTGTTCCATATTGCTTTGTAATTTCAGCAAATGCTTTGGGGTTTAACATCCATTCGGTGTTATCATTAAATTTGCGTGACCTGGTGTCTGCCACTGTATTTAGCTTACCTGGTAGGTAAGTTGCTGATAGCCAAATATGTCTGTCGACACACCATTGCCAGATTGTGTTGACCAGATTATCACATGATATCGATTTTATCCCGTCCATATGATTAATATAGGCCACCACTGTGGTATTGTCAATCTGTAAGCGGACATGCAAATGGTGCATAGTTGAAAAGTAAGCTTTTAACCCATAAAACGCACCCAACGTTTCCAAATAGTTTATACCCAGTGTTTGTAGTAGTGATGATTCTTAAGTATTCCATCTACCGCCCGTACTAGATATAGTATTAGTTGCCCCCCAGCCTTGAGCACTAGCATCCGTTTGTATCGTAAATGTTGGATTATTGATAATGATGGGACTGGAACTATGCCAAATGTTCTCTTTCCACCATTGTAACTGATATTGCTTTAGTTGGTCATGTCATGGTTCGGTCAAAATGACCTGCATGTTGTTTTAACGCTTGCACCTTTGCTCTTTGTAAGTTTTGGTAATGCAAAGGTCCAAGCTGGGTAGCTGGAAATGCTGCTACTAATTTCCCAATTACTCTTGCCACTTGTCGAATGGTTGGTTGATTTTTAACCATTAATTTGTTGCAGGCTTGTGCCAATTCTGCTGCTTTTTCTTTTGGCAACGTTACAGATATGTGGACTGAGTTAATTGTGAATCCCAGATAGTCCATAGTTGTGGATGCCGTCAACTTAGATTTATCTGGATGTATGACAAATCCCAAAGTTTCAAATAACTGTTTAGTAGCTAATACTGCTGAATTAGCTAATTCCAGGGTTTAGCCTATTATCAAAATATCATCAAGATATTCCATGACAATATGTTTTTGTTTTCTTAGTATTGCCAGGGCTGGTTTTAATATCTTGGTAAACAGTCTTGGGGCTGATGTTAGACCATTAGGCAACGATTTGTACTGCCATTGTTGCCCCATCCAGTTAAACGTTAGGTATCTACGATGATCCTTATGAATGGGTACTGAATAGTATGCATCTTTTAAGTCGATGCATGCCATAAACTATCCTTTGGAAATCAATTGTTTGGCAGTAACAAATGTTTCCATTTTAAAATGTATATACTTGTCAAAAGTATTCAATGTCGTTAAGTCAATGATGATGCGACATCCACCATCTTTTTTGGTTTTAGTAAAGATATTTGATACAAATTCCAAAGGGTCATGTTTTGATTTTTCTATGATCCCCTTTGTATGTAGTCTCACCAGTTCTGCTTGTCCCTCGCATTTTTCTTTTTGTGAGAGGGTAAATTCCCTACGGGGTGCATGCTGAACTGGTGGCATACTTTCTTGAATGAAATCAATTTTGTATCCTTGAATACTTTGTAGTATATAATTGTCAAGAGTGATAGTCCGCCATGCTTCCAAAAACAGGTGTAACCTCCCCCCTGTTAGTAAAGGCTCTGCACCTTTTATGTACTGGAAGGAACCAGACCCACCTACCTCCATTGTTACTAGTAGAATATTCATTTATTGGGCTTCCGGCTCTTTGTCTGTCGAGGTGGTGCTGTGTGGGGGTGGTGCATCTTCCATTGGGTCCGCTCTGGGCCCTGTCCTAAAAAAGACTTCCGGGGATGATATGCGGGCCCCATGCTTTCACCAGTACCATGTTGTAGACGCCTACTGGTGGATGCGTAGGGGTAATGCTGACTGGGCTGCGTGGTCTTGCTCATTCCGGGGCCTGCCCTCATGAGTCCAAGTGCTTTGGACTCCTCCTCCAGATCTTTTACTTGTTTTGGTAGATCTTTGCCAAATAGCAGGATCTGTGGTTGTGAGGTCGGCGTTTTGCACAGTCCTGCGAATTTGGGGTTGAGGGCAGGTCTTATGGCTTCTTTCCAGAGGTTATTGATTTCATACTGTGTGTTACACAGCAGAGCCAGGGTGTCTTGTTGATTATTTGTCATATCGACAGCGTCCACGGAACGAGCGTGTGAAGTTATCGCCGACGTCAGGAGCTTTAGTATTTTTTTGTAATTTGAGTTCTTGGGTTTGGATACCCAGCCCAATGTACCCCCAGATTTGGCTGTTGACGGCTGGTACATTGAGCGATATACAGTTTTCTGGAGGCGTGTATAGTTCCATCGCATCATTGACTACCTGTTCTTGGAGTGGAGTAAAGGACAGGTAGTCAATGCTAGCCGCCAGTTTGGGCTGTAACGGCTGTCCCGCTCGCAGTGTTACGGAGTAGTGGTTCACCACTCCCAGCAGCTCTTCCTGTTCCTGTACCACCAGCATACTGCCGTGTTCTTCAGCCAATGACCCCTGTTCTTGAGCAGCCCAGCCCTGGTCGCCAACGCTCCCCTCTGCTGAGGGTGATGCGATGGCCAGTTCTTGGTAATGCACTGTAGCGGGAGTGCTTGTACTCCCTTGGCGGGCTTGCCCCATCTTCTGGAGCAAGTCCCACTGGAGCATTTTCTCCATGAGCCGCTCCATGCAGCCCAAACGGTCACCTCTGCTGCTCTCGGGCAGTGAGTCTTCCGGACCGGACTCATCCGAGTAAACCGGCCGGACCGACTTCTGTTTAGCCTTGCCTCCAGCTCGCTGCGGTTGTTCGAGCTGTGCAGCTAGCGGCGCTGGGCTCGGCTGTACAGAAATTTTGTCTGTGACTGTGGACCGCAGCGTGGGTGGTCCAGGTGCCGCCGGTAGTCCCCCACTGCTGGGACCCTCCTGGGTCATCGCAGCTGGACGGGGTACGACCTTTTTTGCTTGTCTTCCCTTGTTCATGTTCTCTGTAATGATAAAGCAGGACAAGGATTCCAAATACGACCTCAGGTTTTACTTACCTGGAGGTCCCGTTTTTAAACTTGATGCGGGAGAGCTCGTTCTCCCGCCCGTCGCTGTTGCACTGCGTGAGACGCTATGCCATGCATGCGTGCTAGCGGGGTCTTCACATAGTCACTCACGTGACTCCGAAGTAAAATTAATAATTTCTCAAGTACAAATGTACAATCCAGCCCAATATGATCCACTGAGGCACCTTCCTAAAAGTCTGTGGGAAATAGGAATAGTTTAAGGTTTTTAAATATCTCCATTTATTTATTGGTCAATTATCATTTTTAATACCATATAAAGCAAGCTGGTCTCTGAAACTAATAATCTCCACTGCATATTGCATTGAAATTAAACAAAAGCAAGAACTACACAAAGTAAGCAGACCCTATGATTGACGATCCCAGAAGCATTTCATAGACATCTCACATTACCCATTTGAGGTAAGCTGCAAATGCAACTTCCTTTGAAAATATGTCCTGTGTATAACAGCAGATAAGCTCTATTGTTCACAAATAATTACATTAGAAACATAGAAACATAGAAAATAGGTGCAGGAGTAGGCCATTTGTCCCTTCGAGCCAGCACTGCCATTCAATATGATCATGGTTGATCATCCAAAATCAGTACCCTTCCTGCTTTCTCCCCATTCCCTTTGATTCGACTATTCCAACATAGATTAATTATTTACATCAATATCATTCCGTATATCATTATAAAGTGCAAATCTACATGTTCAATTTTTGCTTGTGATATTTATTAGATAGACCTGAATAGAAAAAGTCACACCTGAATAGAATAATTAACACATGCTTATGTGTAAAACACACATTGAGTCCTAAAGTGGAATTTCATGTAATAAATATAGCAGTGAACATAAATTTAATCAGTTTTCCTATTTCCTATTATTTCTATTTATTTTGTTTAGAAACTAGCCTTGAATTTGGCCACTTCTGACTCAGTGTCAGAGGACACTGGTTGTCTTATTTCATTGTGATATGTTCAATAAGCCAGGCAAACTCCTCCAGTTATTCAATTGCGTGGTGAAAGTGAATTGACAGCAGCATAACAGCAATGTAAACACTGACACAATAAAACAAACAAATGAAGGTCCATTACAAAAAGACAAAAGCCTATATTTCAACCAAGACAATTTGAAATTAATATAGAAACATAGAAAATATGTGCAGGAGTAGGCCCTTTGAGCCAGCACCTCCATTCAATATGATCATGGCTGATCATCAAAAATCAGTACCCCGTTCCTGCTTTTTCCTCGTAATCCCTTGATTCCGTTAGCCCAAACAGCTATATCTAACCCTCTCTTGAATACATCGTGTTCATACAATCTCTCAAAGCATTTCATCATCATAGATGTCAATGCCATGGGTCAGTAGTCATCGAGGCACTGGTATTATTGATACGTTTTTAATCTCAACGAGGAAGGGAAATTCAATACTTGTGTGGGGGTTGTCCTCCACCACCTCCTTGGTCTATATTAAGGTAAATTGCTTTATTTATTTGTTGCACACAATTCCTTAGGCTATCTTCCCTCTGTGTAATCCATAGTGGTGCTGCTTGTCCCAGGCTGACAACAGGCTCAAATTGGCATGAACAAAGAGCCTAGCATGTGCTTCACATGGAGACGATCTCAAGGCCATGTGCATGGTCCCCTGCTCTGCTTTCTCTATATCGTGACTATATAGCCAGACACAGTTCCAATGCCATCAGTAATTTTGCAGATGATACCACCTGTGTTGGATAAATAATTGATAATGATGAGTGAGATTATTTTACTCTCAACCAAACAGGGCCAAGGAGCTGAATGTTGACTCGGGAGGGGAAGGCCATGGATACAAGAACCTGCCATCATCGATGGGATGGCAGTGGAGAGATTCAATAGATTTAAATTCCTGGGATTTCATATCTATGAAGATCTGTGTAGGATGACACTTTGGTCTGAAGAAAGGTTCTGACACAAAATGTCACCTATTCTTTTTCTCCAGAGATGCTGCCTGACCTGCTGAGTTACTTCAGCATGTTGTATCTATCTTCTCTAAGAATCTGTGCTGGGTTGAGTTATTAATGCAATCACAGAAAAACTCAGCAATACCTCTACTTCCTTGGAAGGTTGAGAACATTTGGTATGTCGACAAACCACTTTATTAAACTTCTACAGGCGGATCATAGAGAGCACACTGACTGTTGTATCATTGCCTGGTTCGGCAACTCAAATACCCAGGAGGAAAGAGATTACAGAGAGTGGTAGACACGACCCAGTCCATCACAGGAACTGACCTCCCCACCATCAAAGCGATCTTTAGGAGCTTCTGCCTCAAAAAGCAGCCAATATCATCGAAGATCCAGACCAAACTGTCCATGCTCTCAGTTTTTCTCCTGTCATCAGGAAGAAGCCACAGGAGCCTAAGAACCATGACCACCAGGTTCAAGGACAGCTTCATCCCAACAACCATAAGGCTCTTAAACACTGCACAACCCTCTCAGCAAATATGAATGTCGATGGACTATGTCTTGGGTTGCACTACGGAATTTAGATTTGTCACCAGTGTTACGGTTATTTATTTATTGCATCTACTGTTATATTTATAAACTCCACCATCGATAGTGTCACCTCCCTCAAACAGGTGACCATATTCCCGAATCAGAAGCCATGGATGAACAGCGAGGTCAGGCTACTGCTGAAAGCACGGGACACCGCTTTCAGGTCAGGCGATGCTCGAGCCTACAGTTCAGCCAGGGCTAACCTGAAGAGGGGCATCAAGAAGGCCAAGCACTGCCATAAGCTCAGGATTGAGGAGCACTTCAACAACAACTCCGACCCCCGACGCATGTGGCAAGGCATCCAGGCCATCACGGACTACAGACCCTCCAACACCACCCCCACATCCAGCGACGCCTCCTTCCTTGAGGAGCTTAACCACTTCTATGGCCGCTTCGACAGGGACAATCTAGAGACAGCCATCAAGGCTGTGCTACCTGCCGATCACCAACCCCTCACACTCACCCCCTACGACGTATTCGTGGCACTGAGTAGGACTAATGCACGTAAAGCTGCTGGCCCTGACGGCATCCCCGGGCGCGTGCTCAGGGCCTGTGCTGCGCAGCTGACAGACGTCTGGACTGACATCTTCAACCTGTCACTTGCCCAAGCAGTTGTCCCCACGTGCCTTAAATCCACCTCCATCGTGCCAGTGCCAAAACACTCCACTGCGGCAAGCCTCAACGACTTCCGCCCAGTTGCACTTACCCCCATCATCACCAAGTGCTTCGAGAGGCTGGTCCTGGCACACCTCAAAAGCTGCCTACCCCCCACACTGGATCCCTATCAGTTTGCCTACCGCAAGAACAGGAGTACGGAGGATGCCATCTCAACGGCACTTCACTCCGCCCTCTCCCACCTCGACAACAGAGACACTTACGTAAGAATGCTGTTCATCGATTACAGCTCAGCATTCAACACCATTATACCATCAAAACTGATCACCAAACTCGGTAACCTGGGCATCGACCCCTCCCTCTGCAACTGGATACTGGACTTTCTAACCAACAGACCCCAGTCTGTTAGGTTAGACAAGCACACCTCTTCAACCCTCACCCTGAACACCGGCGTTCCACAGGGCTGTGTGCTGAGCCCCCTCCTCTACTCCCTCTTCACCTATGACTGCACACCTGTACATGGTACTAACACCATCATCAAGTATGCAGATGATACAACGGTGATTGGCCTCATCAGCAACAACGATGAGTCGGCCTACAGGGAGGAGGTCCAGCACTTAGCAGCATGGTGCGCTGACAACAACCTGGCCCTTAACTCCAAGAAGACCAAGGAGCTCATTGTAGACTTCAGGAAGTCCAGGGGCGGCACGCACACCCCCATCCACATTAACGGGACGGAGGTGGAACGTGTTTCTAGCTTCAGGTTCCTGGGAGTCAACATCTCCGATGACCTCTCTTGGACCCACAATACCTCAACTCTGATCAAGAAGGCTCACCAGCGTCTCTTCTTCCTGAGGAGACTGAAGAAGGTCCATCTGTCTCCTCAGATCCTGGTGAACTTCTACCGCTGCACCATCGAGAGCATCCTTACCAACTGCATCACAGTATGGTATGGCAACTGCTCTGTCTCCGACCGGAAGGCATTGCAGAGGGTGGTGAAAATTGCCCAACGCATCACCGGTTCCTCGCTCCCCTCCATTGAGTCTGTCCAAAGCAAGCGTTATCTGCGGAGGGCGCTCAGCATCGCCAAGGACTGCTCTCACCCCAACCATGGACTGTTTACCCTCCTACCATCCGGGAGGCGCTACAGGTCTCTCCGTTGCCGAACCAGCAGGTCCAGGAACAGCTTCTTCCCGGCGGCTGTCACTCTACTCAACAACGTACCTCGGTGACTGCCAATCACCCCCCCACCCCCCGGACACTTATTATCACTTATTATTATTTATTTAAATCATTTGCTATGTCGCTCTTCCAGGGAGATGCTAAATGCATTTCGTTGTCTCTGTACTGTACACTGACAATGACAATTAAAATTGAATCTGAATCTGAATCTGAATCTGAATTTATTGTGTGCGTTGCATTTAAGGGCCCGCTAAGCAACTGCAAGTAGAACTATATTCTTCTATTTACGGTACACATGATAATCAAACACATTTGACTCTCTTGAATCTGTTATTCAACCATTATCATATAAAAAGTCAAAAATCCTCTCTTAAGCTCCCATTAAATAGTTAGCTGTGATGATTTAATTATAGGTTTAATATTAAGAACCAGTTATTAAAAATTGAATAAATCAACATGTTTTTATGTAAACATTCATAAATGTTAATGCACCAAATGTTAATTTCTAGTCGTCTTCAAGCTCGTCAGCAAGCACAAATAAACATTGTGCAGAAAGAATATGGAAGAATATGAAAAAGGTTTACACCAGGCGCGTGCCGCCAGGGTAGGCAAGGTTGGCAGTGCCTACCCTGACTACAATTATAAAATGGTAATTATTAAATATAAATAGTAAAGGCACGGGAGAATTATGCTTAGCTAAGATATCGATCTCATATAAAAGTGATTGGACAGGCTAGATGCAGGAAAAATGTTCCCAATGTTGGGGGAGTCCACAACCAGGGGTCACAGGAAAAACCTTTTCACCCAGAGAGTTGTGAATCTGTGGAATTTGCTGCCACAGAAGGCAGTGGAGGCCAATTCACGGTATGTTTTCAAGAGAGAGTTAGATTTAGCTCTCAGGGCTAAAAGAATCAAGGGATATGGGGACAAAGCAGGAACGGGGTACTGATTTTAGATGATCAGCCATGATCATATTGAATGGCGGTGCTGGCTCGAAGGGCCGAATGGCCTGCTCCTGCACCTATTTTTCTATGTTTCCATGTTAACCTATGTCTTTGGAAAGTGGAAGGAAATTGAAGATCTCGGAGAAAACCCATGCAGGACACAGAGAGAATGTACAGTACAAATTCTGTACAGACAGCACCTGTAGTCTGGATTGAACCTGAGTCTCTGGCGCTGCTAAGCAGCTACTCTACCGCTACTCCAACGCCCTACTCGCGAAGATAAGCCAAAACCAATTGAAGTAGTTTCTAAAGTGGACAGAATGATGTGGTGATCATAAGGTACCACTGATCAAGCAATTCATGATCAGAAGTTTCCTTTGCCTACATCAAAGGATTTACATGCAAAATGGGGAGCAGACAAACATTTCACCAAGCCTATTGGTATTTGTATTGTTATAGGTATTGTTACATTTATGAAGATACACTGAAAAAACTTTATTTTGCATGTCATCCAAGCAAATCACACAATAAGATCATGCATGAGTACAATAGTGCAAAAAGAGGAAGGCAACAGAGTGCAGATTATAGTGTTACATCTACAGAGAAAGTGCTTTTTAAAGTAGTGCAAGGGCTGCCAGAAGTGAATTAGAAGATTGGGTGATCAGGAATACATCGTTAGCATATGAGACGTCCATTCACAAGTCATACAACAGCAGTGAAGAAGCTCTGGAGGAAGGAACTGCAGATGCTGTTTTAAACCGAAGATATACACAAAATGCTGAACTCAGCGGGACAGTCTGAAGAAGGGTCTTGACCCGAAACTTCAACTATTCCTTCTCTCCAGAGATGCTGCCTATCCTGCTGAGTTACTCCAGATTTTTGTGTCTATCGTCAGTGAAGATGCTGTGTTTGATTCTGCTGGTTTGTGCTTTCTAGTTTGTGTATCTTCTTTCCCACAGGAAAGGGAAGGAAGCGAGGATGTTGCCACAACTAAAGGGTGTGAGCTGTAGGGAGAGGTGGAGTAGACTGGGTCTCTATTCCATGTAGCATGGGAGAATGAGGGGAGATCTTATAGAGGTATACAAAATCATGAGAGGAATAGATTGGGAAGTTGCACAGTCTCTTGCTCAGAGTAGGGGAGTTGAGGACCAGAGGACATAGGTTCAAGATGAAGGGGTAAAGATTTAATAGGAGTCTGAGGGGTACCTTTTTCACACAGAGGGTGGTGGGTGTATGGAACAAGCTGCCAGAGGAGGTAGTTGTGGCTCGGACTATCCTATCTCTTAAGAAACAGCTGGACAGGCGCATGGAAAGGACAGGTTTGGAGGGTTATGGACCAAGCGCAGGCAAGTGGGACTATGTTAGATGGGACATTGTTGGCTGGTGTGAGCAAGTTGGGCTGAAGGGCCTGTTTCCACACTGTATCACTCTATGACTATGACTCTATAAAAGGGAATGAATGGAGTGAGAAATACTACATTATGCTGGCTATTTTCCTGAAGCAACATGACGTGCAGATGGTGTCGATGGTGATTTGCATGGTAAACTGTGCAGAGTCTTCAACACTTTGCAGTTTCTTGTAGCCTTGGGTCGAGCAGTCATCATATCAAGCTGTGATGCATCCTGATAGAATGCTTTCCACGGTGCTTCTGTGGAAACCATTGGTGTGCTTCGTTGGCGACAATATCATCATGGTTGGACCAGGTAAAATTGTTGGAGATCTATGGGAACTTGAAACTCTTAACCATATCCACCTCAACACCATTAATGTGGACTGTGGCATGTACTCCACCTTGCTCTGTGAAGTTGATGACCACTTATTCATTTTGCTTCCATTGAGAAAGAGCTGTGGAACTACTACCCAACAAGTTCAGCAATAACATGAATATTTCACAAAGAAAACTGGAATATCCATGTTAATGCTTAACCTGTTGGGTCATAGCTCCACAGCTTTATAATTCAGGAACTAGAACTCAACATGTTCAGTTTAGTTTATTGTCACACGTACCTAGGTACAGTGAAAAGCATTTGTTGCAAACTTACCAGTCAGCGAAAAGACAAAACATGATGTATAGGTAAATGATAAGGGAATAATGTTTAGTGCAAGGTAAAGTTAGCAAAGTCCAATCAAGGATAGTCCTGGAGTTACCAATGAGGTAGATAGTAGTTCAGCACTGCTCTCTGGTTGTGGTAGGATGATTCAGTTGCCTGATAACAGCTGGGAAGAAACTGTCCCTGAATATGGAGGTGTGTGTTATCACACTTCTATACCTCTTGCTTGAACACCTAAACTCATTAGAAACTCAACAGTTTGCAGAGGCTGGAACCTTGAGCAAAAAAACAAAGTGCTGGAGGAACTCATCGGATCGCACAGCCTCAGGGAAGGGAAAGGGCAGATAATGCTTCGGATCAGGACCCTTCCTCATCTGTCCTCTCCAGAACGCATTTATTCTGATTTGATATCAATATGTCTTGTCTAGGCTTTGACAAAAAGTATCAGAGCTCAGGGCATGACAACTTACGCAACACGGACATGCAAAGGTCACTGGATCGTAGCGGAAGGGACTCGACCTGTAATGTGGACTGTCCATTTCAATCTTAAACCATCAGAGAGTTACAAATCCTTATACCAATGAGTGAGATAGCATTAAAATGTCCCATTAAAATGTGCTAAAATTGTGTGTGCATGGTTGTCAGCAGTTTGTCCCATTGTAACTTTGTCAACGCCAGAAACATGGTGACACTTGTCTGTCACGGTGGTACAGCAGTAGAGTTACTGCCTTACAGCGAATGCAACACCAGAGACCTGGGTTCGATCACGACAATGGGTGCTGTCTGTGCGGAGTTTATTCGTTCTCCCCATGACCTGCGTAGGTTTTCTCTGAGATTCTCGGTTTCCTCCCACACTCCAAAGACCAACAGGTTTGTAGGTTAATTGGCTTGGTAAATGTAAAAATTGTCCCTCGTGGGACAGTGTTATGTGCGGGGATCGCTGGTCGGTGCGGACCCGGTGGGCCGAAGAGCCTGCTTCAATGCTGAATCTCTAAACTAAACGTGTGTACTGCCTAAGTGAGATTTGCTATGATTTTAATGGGTTGTATGCAAATCAAATAATTTAACTGTACCCAGGTATATGTGACATTAAAGTATCATTGAATCATTGAAGGTAGTTGTCATGACACCTTGCTACTAAGTTCTCTATTTAATTCCTGGGCCCTTTCTTGTCATTGTTCGAAATCTGGCCCACTATGGCGGTATGGTCTGCAAACTTGTAAATGGAGTTAGAGCGGAATTTGGCCACACATAGTGTGTGAAACAAGGGTTGAGGAAACAGCCTTGTGGGGCATCAGTGCTATTGTGGAGGATATGTTGGCAGCCTGCCCTTATTGACTGCAATCTATGTCAAGAAATCAATGAGCCAGTAGCAGGGGTGGGTGCTCAGACCTAGATTCAGCAGTTTTGTGATGAGTTTGGTTGGAATTATAGTGCTGAAGTTGGAGCTGTAATCAATAAATAGGAGTCTGGTGTAGATGTCATCCAGATGTTCCAGGGATGAGTCTGGGGCCAGGAAGATGCCTTCTGCTGAGGACCTGTTGCTGCGGTTGGTGAATTGCAGTGTAGCAAGACTGTCTTTGAGGCTGAAATTGATGGTCTATGACCAGCTTCTCAACGCACTTCATGATGGTGAACGCCAGAGCCTTAGAAAAGTAGTAATTAAAGGATGCAGCCTTGTTTTTCTATGGCACTGGGATGATGGTGGTCTTTTTAAAACAAATGTGAACTGCAGATTGTTGTTGGTACAGGTTCTAGGTTCTTGATTCTTACTCCACCAAAATATTCAAAATGGAAATTAAACTTGAAGTGGATTTAATCTGGAGGTTAAAGATGTTGTCAAATATTCCTGCTAGCCAGTCCATGCTAGCTAGATCTGATACATGCATATACTCAATGGATAGGCAGAATTTGATAAATAAAAAAACACAAAGTTCCTTATTCTATCACATAACTAAATCACGGCATTACATTGTCCCTGAAGATCCCACAAGCTACAATAGGCATGTTGTTCCAAGTCTGACACTTCAGATCAGCAGCTCTACCACCTATGCTGCAGCTCACACATCATCTCTGACATTCTCTACCCAGGAGAATTTTAGAGGTGAGAACATTAAAGATGCATAAAGTGGAAGCAGTTAACTTTTGTAAGAGTTGAAATAAAAACTATCGGGAACTGACACCGAAGTGTCGTTGAGGTTCAGGGCAAATTAGCCTTGATCATATTGAATGGTGGGACAGTTAACTCCTACTCCCATTTTCTTTGGAACATGTGTTTTCACCACACAGGAACAAATAGTTTATCTTTGACTAGCTGTAGATTCAAATGGAGTGTAGCCAGTCCGAAAACATGCAGGCAATTGTGAAGGCATACAAACTTGAAACTACTGCTAAAATTCATTCTTGCATATAATAAAGCGCCAGCACATTTTTTTGCTGTAACTTGCAATCCAGCCTGATATCCCTACATCATTTAGTGAAGCAAGATGAAAAGTGGAATTTGGAACAATGAAAAGTGAAAGATATATTACTCTTGCAAGAAGAATCAATGAATGAGTCCTCCTTGAACAATATTATACAAAGTTGCGAATGACTTTGCAAATTATGGATTGGTAGCACTAATCAAGTCTGCACTGGATGTGTCGATTAAGACATCAAATTGCACTCATATCAGTACACATTGAAAATTGTACAATAAACATTACAAAAACAAGTATGACAAAGGTGCTTGTTTAACATTGAGACATCGATTTGCAAACCTTTTGCTGAACTATATAGTATGCCACACTCCATCATAAGCTGGACTGTTGATGAATTATGAATGTATGGAATTTTGAAGGTGGAATGAAAGAAGTCAAAACTGAAAGAAATTTATGACACACATCCTAGACGGAGATAATTGAAACACCATTTTGAAGTGATGTGTTAAACTATCGGCAAACCTGAAATTCAGAAACGGGTGTGGAAATTGAGCTACTGGAAGAAGTCAATGGGCCAGCAATGTGGAGGGAAAGGGACAGTTGGCATTTGAGGCTGAGACCCTACATCTGGATTGAATTTAGTTTGTTTTGTTTTGCTCCAGTTTCCAGCATCTGCGGTCGCTTTTGTCTTCAGAAAAATTACATTCGGGATTCTACCATATGTATGTTTGGATTGAAATGAACACTCAGAGACTGCAGTGCAAGCAAACATGCATGGCTGATCAGGTTGGGGAGTCTCTGAGCAACTTACTTTTAGATTTAACCCTTTCAGTGATGCAATGACAATACTTCAATGGATCGATGGTACTTCAAAAGAGGGTGATGAATGTGGAATTCTTTGCCACAGAAGGCTGTGGAGGCCAAGTCAGTGGATATTTTAAAATTATAGATAGATTCGTAATTAGTGTCAGGGGTTATGGGGAGAAGGCAGGAGAATGGGATTAGGAGGGAGAGATAGATCAGCCATGATTGAATGGTGGAGTAGACTTGATGGGCCTAATGGCCTAATTCTGCTCCTATCACTTATGACCTGATGGCCTTATGGCACATCTATACCAGAATGCCTCATGGGCACAGCATATTTGGTCCTGTCACAATATTTAACAAATATATCCGTGTATGAATGGATGTACATGTGGAGAAAGCAATCATAGTTTTGTCAGTTTTCCAACACATATTGACTTCCCACCATAATCATACAACAAGCTCCTTCAATCGAGAGTAATCATTTACACGGCTGTGGCCTGTAATTTTAAAACCCATTACTGTTTTTAAATTACAATTGGAATTTGTTTGAGAGCTGTTTCTTGCTTATACCAATGGTTCTTTTATTGACAATGTATCCGCTAACCATGGTTTTCTATTCCCTAACATATGTATCTCACAATTCGTCTGAAAATTATTCAGGGAAATATGGAAGATTAAAAGTGTTTCTAACAGTTGATGCGTTGAAGGCTGGAAAATGAAGTAAGATTTTACTGAAGGAGGTTAATAGTAAAACCTAAAGTCCTAAAGTCAAGAAGTGGGAGTAATTTTAATGACAATTTCTATTATGGTAAACTAGTGACATCAACACTCCCATTTTGAACTAATTTAGGATTGAATACAGTGCCCAGAAAGTAAATGGGGAAGAAAAAAGGGAAGTTGAATTACATTTGCGACTGCCAATAGGGTTAAACTGAAAGAAACATTCTCAAATATAAGAGACATGAGAGACTGAAGATGCTAGAATATGGAGTTGAAAACAAACTGCTGGGAGAACTCAGCAGGTCAGACAACATCTGTGGAGGAAGAGGGATAGCTGGGATTTCAGGTAGAAACACATTTCATCTCTACCTTCACAGTTGCTGCCTGACCTGCTGGTTTTTGCTCTGAATCTCAAATACAATATTACATGGATAGGACAGGTTTGGAGGGATATGGACCAAATGCGGGCAGGTGGGACAAGTGTAGCTGGGACATGTTGGCCGGTGTGGGGAAGTTGGGCCGAAGGGCCTGTTTCCACACTGTATCACTCTATGACTCGATGGTCAAGTATTCACATGTTATGTTGCAGATGTTGTACAATAGGGAAGTACTGAGACTGGTAGTTTGATGTTTTGTTTTGAACATTCCCACAAGATTCAGCATTCTATTTCAATTGAACATCACAGACCTCCTCGCCCGCTGTGTTTGTGATGCAGTGGCACAACTGTTAGAGTGGCTGCCTAACAGCACCTGAGATCTGAATTTGATCCTGACCCCGGGTGCTGTATGAGTGCGAAATCTGCATGTTCTCCCTGTGACCGCAGTGGTTTGCTCTGGGTACTCCAGTTTCCTCTCACATCTCAAAGAAGTGCAGGTTTGCAAGATAATTGGGCACTGTAAATTGTTCCTGGTATGTAGGGAGTGGATGTGAAAGTGGGATACTAAAGAACTAGTGTGAATGGATTATCAATTGTTGCCGTGGATTCAGTGGACTGAAGAACAGTGACAAAGGGTCACCTTCCATAATTATTTGGATTATAACATTCTAAATCAGGTTTTTTATTCTTTACGAGTTCTTGTATTCCTATCTATCTGATGTGATTTTGCTGAATAGCTCATTCAAATTGAAATTTAAAATCTACAATGTGAGAGAGCTATATCATTTCTAACGTGAATAGTGAAGCGATCATAAATTCAATTTTTGGACTCCTCGGTTAAAGTTTCTAGATGCCACTGGTGCGTCTAACTCTAATATTAATTACATTTATTTGACATGTAACCAAAAAATTTATATCATGGTATATGGACACATTTATCTGTACTGTAGTAAATGCCTTACTATTTTTCTGTGTGCTTAAGCAAAGCAAGAATGTCATTGTCCTATACAGGGACACATGACAATAAACTCACTTGAACTTGAACTTGAAAATGCCTTGGGTCACTTTCCCAAAGTGTGATGTTGTTTGCTGTCTGATGTTAAATTCAATTTGGGCAATTGATTCAATTTAAATAGACTTTTGAATTTTTCACGGCAAGCTGGGTGTAGATAGTAATAGTTGCCAAAATATTAAATACATTTTATAATTAGTGAGCAGTGTAACGTAGAACAAAATTTCCACACCTATCATAGAACAAGAATGAAAGCTGTCTGACTGAGGATTAATGTGTAGAAATAGTCTTCCTCCTTTAGGTGTCAGTAATAAAATCATTTTTTTTAAATAAAGGAACATATTAAAAGGAAATAACTGTCAAGGCGTGCCTAAAGCATTGCATGGGTCTGAAGCAATTTGTGATTTAATTAGATTTGCTGAGCTACAGGAGCGATCACTGAGACACACACGCTTCTATCCTTAAAGGTACAGCTTTCAATACTCTGAAGGAAATGTTGTTCTTTTCAAACCATTGGATGATTTACAGTATCTGACAGAGTTCAGGCCAGCGTCTGATGAAGTTGCATCATGACTTTCTGACATCTTATACTTAATACTTCTTTCCCACTCTATCTACATCTGTATAGGAGCAGGGAGGTTCTACTGCAGTTGTACACGGTCTTGGACCGCACCTGGAGTATTGCGTACAGTTTTGGTCTCCTAATCTGAGAAAAGACATTCTTGCCATAGAGGGAGTACAGAGAAGGTTCACCAGACTGATTTCTGGATGTCAGGACTTTCATATGACGAAAGACTGGATAGACTCGGTTTGTACTCGCTAGAATTTAGAAGATTGAGGGGATATCTTATTGAAACTTACAAAATTCTTAAGGGGAAGTCCAGAACAAGGAGTCACAGTTTAAGGATAAGGGGGAAATCTTTTAGGACCGAGATGAGGAAAACTTTTTTCACACAGAGAGTGGTGAATCTCTGGAATTCTCTCCCGCAGAAGGTAGTTGAGGGCAGTTCATTGGCTATATTTAAGAGGGAGTTAGATGTGGCCCTTGTGGCTAAAGGGATCAGGGGGTATGGAGAGAAGGCAGGTACAGGATACTGAGTTGGATGATCAGCCATGATCATATTGAATGGCGGTGCAGGCTCGAAGGGCCGAATGGCCTACTCCTGCACCTATTTTCTATGTTTCTATGTTTCTATGTTTCTATGAAGCAACTTCAGAGGTTATGGACCTGGAACCCAAGTTGCTTCTGCCCATGAATGCGGTTAAGGGTCGGGTCATCAACTACATACCTTCCCCTTACATTCGAGCTCTCACATAAAGTGCAACACTTCAAACTTGCTCAGATAAAACTCCATTTGCCATATCTCCGAAATCATTGATTTTATTCTCTATTTTCTCCTTCTGAGCATTTGAAAGTGTTTCCCAGAATAGTACAATAAACAGATTGCTTTACAAAAGAACACACAGAGTGCCAATGGAGTCAGGCAGTATCTCAAAAGAACATGGCTAGAGAACAGTTCGGGTCAGGACCCTTCTTCATGTTCTCCTCAGATGCTGCCTGACCCACTGAGCTACGCCAGCACTGTGTCTTTTTTTGTAAACCAGCATCTGCAATTCCTTGTTTCTACAGGTGACCTTAGAGCTTGTGTAATGAAGTCCATTGTCCAATTTATGTTTAGGGATCTACTGCAAAACTGACAATAATGCTATTGTTACAGCAGGTTTTAAGAAGCCAGACCTACATTTCTCCTCACAATGTTGTCCGAAGATTCCAGCTAAGTTTAGTTTAGTTCAGAGATACTGTGCAGAAACAGGCCCTTCAGCCCACTGAGTCTGCACAGACCTGTGATCCCTGCACATTGACATTATCCTACACACACTAGGGAAAAATTTACACTTATACCAAGCCAATTAACCTAAAAAACGTGTACATCTTTGGAATGTGGGAGGAAATCAAAGATCACGGAGAAAACCCACGTAGGTCACGGGGAGAATGTGCAAACATCGTACAGACAGCACCCGTAGTCGGGATCAAACCCCGGATCTCCAGCACTGCAGGCGCTGTAAGGCAGCAACTCTACTGCTGCACCACCGTGACCGCACTGTTCCTGGAGCCTTTCTTCATTGAGAATCCTGTATTTCCTTCTCCCACGCTCAGATCTTTCTACACAATACTCATGCCTGATTGTGGGTCTCATTAGCGGGTTCAAAATTACCACAAGCCTCATGGGACCTTTCATTTGAATATAGAAACATAGAAACATAGAAAATAGGTGCAGGAGGAGGGCATCCGACCCTTTGAGCCAGCACTGCCATTCATAGTGGTCATAGCTGATCATCCCCTATCAATAACCCGTGCCTGCCTTCTCCCCATATCCCTTGATTCCACTAGCCCCTAGAGCTCTATCTAACTCTCTCTTAAATCCATCCAGTGATTTGGCCTCCACTGCCCTCTGTGGCAGGAAATTCCACAAATTCATAACTCTCTGGGTGAAAAAGTTTTTTCTTACCTCAGTCTTAAATGACCTCCCCTTTATTCTAAGTGACCTCCCCTTTATTCTAAGACAATATGAGACAAAATAATGAATAGAGCATACAACCAAGTTTTGAGGATACGGATCAATGATGGAGTAAGAACACTTATCAAAGAAATTAAGTTTATTAAAGTGCAGTAAAGTGAAGTCAAGTAATTAATAACAGATTAAATAAAAGGGTAGCACAGTGGCACAGAGGTAGAGTTGCTGCCTTACAGCGCTTGCAGCATCGGAGACCCGGGTTCGATCCTGACTACTGGTGTCATCTGTACGGCGTTTATACGTTCTCCCCATAACTGCATGGGTTTTCACTAAGATCTTCAGTTTGCCCCCACAATCCAAAGACAATAGACAATAGACAATAGGTGCAGGAGTAGGCTATAGGACCCTTCAAGCCAGCACCGCCATTCAATGTGATCATGGCTGATCATCCACAATCAGTACCCCATTCCTGCCTTCTCCCCACATACCCTGACTCCACAATCTTTAAGAGCCCTATCTAACTCTCCCTTACAGACGTACAGGTTTCCAGATTAATTGGCTTGGTATAAATGTAAAATTGTCCCTAGTGCATGTAAGATGACTGTTAATGTGCGGGGATTGCTGGTCGGTGTGGACTGGGTGGGCTGAATGGCTTGTTTCGGCGCTGTATCTCTAAATAAGTCACAAGGTTCACACCCTTCTGCTCATTGGATCTTCACTGATAGGAGCAGCAGCTGGTCGCAACAAGTCTCACGCCTTCCTCCTATATACTGGGGACTCCTTAATAGTGGCCTGGCCTAGAGTGCTCGAGGATCTTGGCACCTTCCTAGATTCTGGTATTAGGTAAATTCCAATGAACTCACTCGCAGTAGGCATTTTTTTTTTTTTTTTTTTTATTTGATTTATTTATTAGAAGTAGACATATTATAAAATGTAGTTACATATTATAGTAAAAAAAAAAAACTTTTCATATACATCAGTCATACATTATTAAAATTTTCCATTATCAATTACTTCTGCTTCTAGTATTTTTATTTTTTATAGAAAGCGAGAAAAAGAGAGGGTAGAAAGTTACAAATAAAAAAGAAAGCAAAAAACAAAAACAAAAAACAACACAACAGAAAAACAAGGGAGGTGGAATGGGTTACCTGTAATACATCAATGGAGATAGGTTCGTAGGTTATAAAGTATAGAGTATAGTTTTTCATCTGTTCCTGAGTTCAAGTTTCAGCTGGGTCCTCGTGCTGTGCCAATCTATCCCTTCAGATAGTTAATGAATGGAGCCCAAATTTTATGGAAAAGATCTTGTTTGTCCATTAAGACAAGTCTAATTCTTTCTAAGTATAGGGTCTCCGACATTTCCGTAATCCACATTTTAATTGTGGGGGTTGTAGGGCCTTTCCAAAATTTTAATATTAATTTTTTTCCGGTTATTATACTGTAATTGAGGAAGTTTCTTTGGTTTGTTGTGAGTGTTAAGCTTTGTTCTGATATTCCAAGTATTATTAATTTTGTGTCTGGGTCCAGTTTTGTATTAATAACTTCTGAAGTTATTTCAAAAATATCTGTCCAGAAATGTTTAAGTTTTATACAGTTTGCAAACGTATGTGTTAAATTAGCCTCTAAATGTAGACATTTATCACAAATAGGAGAGATTTGTGGGAAGATTCTATTTAGTTTTATTTTAGAGAAGTGTAGTCTATGTAAGACCTTGAATTGTATTAAAGTATGTCTGGCATTTAATGAACATTGATGTATTTGTTGTAAACTTTCGTCCCACATATCTTTCGTGATAGGATGACCTATTTCATTTTCCCATTTGTATCTATATGGTTCGGTCGGTGGTACCTCGTTATTTAGTAGGGTGTTATAAATATAAGCTATTAGTTTTTCAGTATTAGGATGCTTGTTCAGACATTCATCAAGAATTTCTGATTCCCTATTCCTGTAAACTTGTGTGTTAGATTTAACATAATCTCTAATTTGTAGATATCTGAAGAAATTATTTGAGTGCAGTCCATAATTCAGTTGTAACTCTTGAAATGAAAGAAAAGTACCTTTCCCATAAAGATGTCCTATATTTTTGATTCCATGATTTTTCCATTGTGTGAAACCTTTGTCCATAAAGGATGATTGAATAAAGGATTATTTACAATGGGAAGGCAGAGTGGTATATTATTCAATTTTAAATCTTTTTTATTTGTTTCCAAATTCGTATTCCACTATGTATTATGGGGTTTTCTTTATAGGTTTTTTTGTGCAGTTTTGTGGGGGCAAATATGTAGGCATTTATATCCTAAATAAACACGTGCTTCTTCCATAATCCACAAACAACAGCTGACTATGCTTTTAAAATGAAGTATTCTTCTTGGTGTTGGAAGCAGGAGTTATTTATTATATCAGGATTGAGGTAATGTCAGATTTCTCTGGGAAGAAAGGTTTTCGTGGTTTACAGTATGTCATTGAGGCTGCATGATCAGTGGCCTCATATTTATTCTATTAAACAGAGAATAAGAGGTGATGGGTTTCTTAAATGTGTATATTTATAATGCCAGGAACATTGTAAGAAAGGTGGATGAGCTTAGAGCCTGGATTGACACGTGGAAATATGATGTTGTGGCGATTAGTGAAACATGGTTGCAGGATGGCTGTGATTGGAAACTAAATATTCCAGGATTTTGTTGCTTCAGGTGTGATAGAATTGGAGGGGCAAGAGGTGGAGGTGATGCATTTCTTGTCAGGGAAGATATTACAGCAGTGCTTTGGCAGTATAGATCAGAGGGTCGTCTAGGGAGGCTATTTGGGTGGAACTGAGAAATGGGAAAGGTGTAGCAACACTTATAGGGGTGTATTATAGCCCGCCTAATGGGGAGCGAGAATTGGAAGAGTATTTTCTCATTCTCAAATAACATCCTATCTACTCAAAATAAAAGAATAATGGGAAAAGGGCCTGTCCAACTTGGGCGACCTAATCCATGAGTTATGGCGAGTTTGCCCTCGACTCATACTGGCAGCGTGGTTGACATGAGGTCCTAGGAGGTCTTTTTAACTCTTCTTCATGCTCGAGAGTAGTCCCCGCGTACTCGAGGCCTCAGCTAGGTCGCGGCATATTTTGTCAACAAGTAAAAAAAGGTCGCCATGGAAAGGAATCGATACATTTTTTACTCGTAGGTTTAGTCGAAGCAGGTCGTAGTAGGTTGTAGTAGGTCGGCATGTTATTCATAGGTAATCGAGGGTAGTCAAAGGTAATCAAAGGTAATCGAAGGTAGTCGTAGATAGTCTTCATCATAGTCGAAGGGAGGTCAAAGGAGATTGAAGGAGGTCGTCTTCACTCTCCACTATTCGGTGTCCAATTTTCCCGAAGTTAGTTGTAGCTAGTCATAGTTAGTCGAAGCTAGTTTTCAACATAGTCGCAAGAGGTCGAAGGAGGTCTTCTACATAGTCGAAGGAGGTCTTCAACATGTCATTTTTTCAATCTCTCCTAAACTCTTCTAAACTCGGCAATTAGGTCGCCCAAGTGGGACAGCCCCTTTAGTGTACCTAACTAGAGATGTTAAGGATAGGGAAAGGTTTTTTAAAACTCCATTTAATGTTGCCAAGGAGAACAGTGCATTCAAAGATTGTGCAGGTTTTAGAGACCAGAGAAAATTGTAAAATGGGAAAACGGAGAAAATTATAACAAATTAATATTAAATATATTTTATAAACATTTTTTGTATGAAAAAATAATGCAGTCACAGTGGTGCAGCGGTGGAGTTGCTGCCTTACAACAAATGCAGCGCCGGAGTCACGGGTTCGATCCTGACTACGGGTGCTGTCTGTACGGAGTTCGTACATTCTCCACGTGACCTGTGTGGCTTTTCTCCGAGATCTGCGGTTTCCTCCCACACTCCAAAGATGTACAGGTTTGTAGGTTCATTGGCTTGATAAATGTAAAAATTGTCCCTAGTTGGTGTAGGATAGTGTTAATGTGCGGGGATCGCTGGTCGTAGTGGTCCTGGTGGGCCGAAGGGCCTGTTTCCGCGCTGTATCTCTAAACTAAACTAATCAGAAGAAGAAACTAATGATCGTCTGAAGAAGGGACTCGACCCGAAACATTGCCTATTACTTTGCTCCATAGATGCTGCCTCACCCGCTGAGTTTCTTCAGCATTTTTGTCTACATTAAACTGATCATAGGTAGATAAAAATGCTGGAGAAACTCAGCGGGTGAGGCAGCATCTATGGAGCGAAGGAATAGGTGACGTTTTGGGTTGAGACCCTTCTTCAGACTTTGTTCCACCTTTCCTTGTTCATCGTTGCTTTTTGTATATCTGTCATCCATTTGATCTATGCACCTTCTGTATCTCCCCTATCGTTTTCATCTACTCTGACTCTCAGTCTGAAGAAGGGTCACGACCCAAATTGTCACCTATTCCTTTTCTCCAGAGATGCTGCCTGTCCCGCTGAGTTACTCCAGCTTTTTTTGTCTATCTTCGGTGTAAACCAGCATTAGCAGTTCCTTCCTGCACAAGCTCCTTTAGCAGTGTGTTTTTTTTAGCTTGAAATCATTGATTTGTTTACCATAGGGCTATCATTCCATGAGCCTCAAACAAGGAGGTGAAGTATTTTCATCACTTTTAAGTGTGGTTACAAACAGGGTAAAGGGTATCTGCCAATCACTACGCTGCTACAATGGTAATCTTATTGCTTTGAAAACCTTTGTAGTATTTATTGCTCTGCTCAGCACTCAATGTTGTTCTTGCCGATTTACACCATGTCTATCACCAATCAAATGGCTCTTGAATTTCTGCACATTTGTTTTTATGTCATTCAATTGGCTACTTTAGGCTCCTTGTATGCTCCTGGTGAGGAATGAAAATGCCTCAAAGACAGATGTATGTTGCTGTTTTATTCATCAGTGTTTGCGGTATTCTTTACTCTTACCGAAGGATACTTTCCAGACGTTACTAAAAAATTAGGTTAATTCCTGGGATGGTAGGACTGTCATATGCTGAGAGAATGGAGTGGCTGTGCTGGTACACTCTGGAATTTAGAAGGATGAGAGGGAATTTTCTTGAAACAGATAAGACTATTAAGGGTTTGGATAAGCTAGAGGAAGGAAATATTTTTCCGATGTTGGGGGAGTCCAGAACCATGGGCCACAGTTTAAGAATAAGGGGTAAGCCATTTAAAACGGAGATTAGGAAACACATTTTCACACAGAGAGTTGTGAGTCTGTGGAATTTTCTGCCGGTGGAGGCTGGTTCTCTGGAAACTTTCAAGAGAGAGTTAGATAGGGCACTTGAAGATAGCGGAGTCAGGGGATATGGGGAGAAGGCAGGAACGGGGTACTGATTGTGGATGATCAGCCATGATCACAGTGAATGGCAGTGCTGGCTTGAAGGGCCATATGGCCTACTTCTGCACCTATTGTCTATTGTCTATTGTCTAAAATTGGACTGAATGTTTACTAATCACTTGGTGGACCATCAACTAAATCATTGTGGAAATCATATGAACAAAAGGCTGTGGAGGCCAAGTCAATGGATATATTTAAGGCAGATATAGATAGATTCTTG
Organism: Amblyraja radiata; assembly: GCF_010909765.2. Taxonomy (NCBI): domain Eukaryota; kingdom Metazoa; phylum Chordata; class Chondrichthyes; order Rajiformes; family Rajidae; genus Amblyraja; species Amblyraja radiata. The sequence continues at coordinate 37,663,413 of NC_045959.1, forward strand.
ATGAGTATGGGTGTTAGGGGTTATGGGGAGAAGGCAAGAGAATGGGGTTTGGAGGCAGAGATAGATTGAATGGCGGAGTAGACTTTATGGGCCGAATAGCCTAATTCTGCTCCTATCACTTATGAACTTATGGACTGATAATTGAAAATGCCAGATAAACAATATCGCAGGAAAAAGTAATGGTTGCCAATTGTTTGATGGTGACAACTTTAATGAATTACATTACGATATCTGATGATGTTAGGCAAAAATACAATTAATAATAAATGGTCAGCTTTTGGTAAGAATTGAAGTAAGTTTTGATGTGGAAACAATGTTAAATGGATATTCATCTTGCTGCAGTAATAAATGCAAATGTTGACATTTTATGTTAACTGAAAAATATTAGCATTGTAGCAAAGTATGATGAAAATGTACTCTATTCAATTCGTCAGAATATTTTCTATTTTCAGAAAATTGAGCACCAAAGATGATTGTTTCTCCAGAATAAATGTAATGTCTGTTTTAAAACTGATAGATTTTCAATCTAATTTAACTTTTGTTTTGTTTGAGGGACAACTGAGGGTAATCTTAAATTAGAAGTCAAATGCAACCTTTGTTTTTTTTGTCTAAATAAAAGGATATTATATTTAAAAGGTTATGAACTTTATTAACAATAGCAAGAGTTTAAAAATACAATTACTGAATCTTGCAAAAATGTCACATTTCATCTGTTGAAAATGGTATGAATTAATTTAAAGCTGTATAATTATTATTCTCTACTTTTCTAAAACAGGGTTACTGGATATTATCTAAACAGTTTCAAGGCTTTTGTTCCATTATATGCTGCAGTATATGCAAGGAGAAAAGGCATTGTATTTGGACATTTCCACTGGGATAGTGAGCATATTAAGATTAAAAAGGAAGAGGCATTCGATGGTTCAGCAGACATAAAGGTGGATAAATCCCGAGGACCTGCTGAGATGTTTGCTAAGCTGTCATATGAGACAGGGGAGGGGAGTAGATGAGATATGTATATCCTCGCTGGTCACAGATGAGGTACGTGAAGACTGGAAGATAGCAGATGTGGTACTTTTATTCAACAAGGCCACATACCATCAGTACGTCCTTTTATGCCAGCAGTAGGAAAATTAAAAATAATTTTAAAAATAATCTAAGGTATACAGTTACATATAAGTATACCACTTTCCATTAATAGCACAAATGTACATAATAGTGGAAGGCTTGGTTAGAGTGGATGTGGGGAGGATGTTTCCACTAGTGGGAGAGTCTAGGACCAGAGGTCATAGCCTCAGAATTAAAGGACATTCATTTTGGAAGGTAGACAATAAATGCTGGAGAAACTCAGCAGGTGAGGCAGCATCTATGGAGAGAAGGTATGGGTGACGTTTCAGGTCAAGACCCTTCTTCAGCCTGATGTCGGGGGGGCGGGAAAAAGAAAAAAAGAGGCGGAGACAGACGGCTTTGTGGAAGAACTGGGAAGGGGGAGGGGAATGAAAGGAGAAAGCAAGGGCTATCTAAAATTGGAGAAGTCAACGCCGAACACCTCTGCTCGGTCCGCAATAACCAACCTGACCTCCCGCTGGCTCAGCACTTAAAATCCCCCTCCTATTCCGTATCCGACCTCTGTGTCCTGGGCCTCCTCCACGGCCAGAGTGAGCAACATCGGAAATTGGAGGAACAGCACCTCATATTCCGCTTAGGGAGTCTGCATCCTGGTGGCATGAACATTGAATTCTCACAATTATGTTAGCCCTTGCTGTCTCCTCCCCTTCATACCTCTCCCTCAGCTCTCGGGCTCCTCCTCCTCCTTTTTCCTTTCTTCTCCCTGCCTCCCCCCACCCCCTATCAGTCTGAAGAAGGGTTTCGCCCCGAAACGTTGCCTATCTCCTTCGCTCCATAGATGCTGCTGCACCCGCTGAGTTTCTCCAGTATGTTTGAGAACCTTCAATGTTCATACCGCTAGGGTGCAAGCTACCCAAGCGAAATATGAGGTGCTGTTCCTCCAATTTCCGCTGGGCCTCACTCTTGCAATGGTGGAGGCCCATGACAGAAAGGTCAGTTTGGGAATGGGAGGGGGAGTTGAAGTGCTGAGCAACTGGGAGATCAGGTTGGTTAGTATGAACTGAGTGGAGGTGTTGGGCGAAGCGATCGCCGAGCCTGCACTTGGTCTCGCCGATGTAGAGAAGTTGGCACCTGGAACAGCGGATGCAGTAGATGAGGCAGGAGGAGGTGCAAGTGAACCTCTGCTTCACCTGGAACGAATGATTGGGTCCTTGGATGGAGTCGAGGGGGGGAGGTATAGCGACAGGTATAGCATTTCCTGCAGTTACAGGGGAAAGTACCCGGGGAGGGGGTGGTTTGGGTAAGGAGGGATGAATTGACCAGGGAGTTACGGAGGGAACGGTCTCTGCAGAAAAGGGAGGAGATGGGAAGATGTGGCCAATGGTAGGATCCCGTTGGAGGCCGCGAAAATGTCAGGGGATTATATGTTGTATGTGACGGCTGATGGGGTGGAAGGTGAAGACAAGGGGGACTCTGTCCTTGTTGCGAGTGGGGAGATGCAGAGCTACGGGATATAGAGGAGACCCTGGTGAGAGCCTCATCTATAATCGGAGAGGGGAACACCCATTCTCTAAAGAATGAGGTAATCTCCGATGCCCTGGTACGGGACACCTCATCCTGCATGCAGATGCAGTGTAGACCTAGGAATTGGGAGTAGGGAATAGAGTCCTTACAGGATGCAGGGTGGGAGGAAGTGTAATCAAGATAGCTATGGGAGTCAGTGGGCTTGTAGTAGATGTCGGTCAGTAGCCTGTTGCCTGCGATGAAGATGGTGAGTTCTAGAAACGGTAGGGAGATGTCGGAAATGGACCAGGTGAATTTGAGGAACAACACCTCATATTTTGCTTGGGCAAAATACACCTCAATAGTACGAATATTGACTTATCTAACTTCAAGTAACCCCGTGCTCTCCATCCCTCCCTTCTTCCCAGTTTTCTGACCAGTCTGACTGTCCTCGATTACATTTTATCTCTGTTTGCTTCATTGTTACCTTCTCCAGGCTATCAATGATCTATCCTGCATTTTCCTTGATCTGCATCCCCTTTGTCTTGTTGTCACACCTTATGCTTCCTTATCTCTGTATCACCCTCCCCCCTGACTGAAGAAGTGTCTCAACCCGAAACATCACCCATTCCTTCTATCCAGAGATGCTGCCTGTCCCGCTGAGTTACTCCAGCATTTTATATCTATCTTTAATAAACAAATGGTATCTGGGAAACAACGTATCCGACAGCATGAATTCTTGCTCCAGCGGCAGTGGCAGTCATTCCCTGCAGGTTTGTTCCTTTAATAAGGCGACAAATTGGTGAAAGCATGAGAAGTAATATATGATAATAATATGTAAATCCAAGAACAGAATGACTAATTAAAGAGGCACAATCCCTTTATGGAGAAGTAATTGGTTCAAAAGAAAAATAGCCATAACAGAAGCAAACACTGGTGTGTAATGTTCATTTACATTGATTGGGCCATTTGTTTCAAGTTTACAGGGAGTCTGGATGAAAAAAAGATAATTCCGAAAGTAGCAAAATTGCTTAGTATTTCCATTATTTGTGGAAACTGTGGTAACCAGCAAGATTTCAAGATAAACATATTGATGCATTGGAATATAATATATGAAATAACCAAATTGTGAAAGTAAATAAAAATGTTAACTGAACTTTCCTTTGTTGGTATCTGTAAATAAGCAAGCTGCACAATCTGGAGTTCAAAGTCATCTTTAATCTGTACACATAGTATAGCGGTACAGCAGGTTGTTAGTTGTTAGTTCATCGTTACCGCTTCCAAGACTGGCCCGTATAGGAAGTGGGTGTTAGTATAAATCATACAGTAGGGTGGGGTTAGTGATGCTATTTCTACTATGATTGGTTGCAATAACCAATCTACATCCTTCCCCGTAAAGAGCGAATATAGTTAAACACTCATGTGACTTAGAATACAAACATACTCGCCATATCTGTCAGGCGGTCTACTAATATGGCCCGAACACGTACGGACCAACCCCTCTCCCTCTTCGCCAGAAAAGTTAGTGGGAGAGGGAGGCAGTGAACCCAGAAGTGAGAAAGCAGAAGGGGACTGTATGCGGCGAGCGCGACCAAACCGGAAGCGGGGGCCGCGAAGATGTCAAGTGATCCCGTACGAGTTGACGTGAAGTTCGAGCGAAGTTCGTAGGAAGTTCGCGTGTGACGTATGGCATCAAGATGCTGCGTACGGCATCGAGACGCTGCGCACGCCCGTCGAGGCGGTGCGTGCGGCCTCAAGGCGGCGGCGGGCTGGGACCAGCGATGTCGGGACCAGCTCCGCACAACTCCATACGGAGTGTGGCACACATCTGGAGGCATAAGATACAGGTTGTCAGACACTCTTGAACCATGACCCACAGATAAACAACAGGCCATTATCTCCCAGACTGCTATCAGTTGGCTGCTAGTGACTAGCGGAGTTCCGCAAGGTCGGTGCTGGGACCGCTACTCTTCACGTTGTATATCAATGATTTAGACGAGGGGATTGAAGGCTTTGTGACCAACTTTGCGAATTATATGAAAATAGGTGGAGGGGAAAGTAGTGTAGACAAAAACAGTGACTCTGCAGAAGGACTTGGACAGGTTGGGAGAGTGGGCAGAGAAGTGGTGGATGGAATGTAGTGTAGCAAAGTGTGGAGTCATGCATTTTTGTAGGAATAAAGGCATAGACTATTTTCTAAATGGGGAGGGAATCCAGAAATCAGAGGTGCAAAGGGACTTGGGAGTGCTGGTGCAGGATTCCCAAAAAGATAATCTGCAAGTGGAACTGGTAGTAAAAGAGGCAAACAAAATGCTAGCATTTATTTCAAGAGGGTAAAGGGTCTGTCCCACTTGCGTGTCCTTGGCACGCAAATTACGTGACCTCGTCTTCGCGTTGAGGCGCACTGAGAAACGCGGAGGGGTATGGAGTAGAGCGCGGTATCGCGCGGCACTACGAAATTTTGTAACGAACAAAATCTTTGCGCGCCACAGGCCTGTCGCGTAACTGACGGCCAAAGTGGGACAGGTCTAAGACCCTGGCGCGACGCAACATTTCACCTCCAACAGCAGCAGAAGTAGGCAAATGGTCGCCGAGCTCGACCTGGGGCTCATGGCCGTTGTGGAACCGGATCCGCCCCCTAATATTGAAAGGCTTGGATAGGGTGGATATTTGCACTAGTGGGAGAGTCCAGGACTAGAGGTCATAGCCTCAGAATTAAAGGACATTCCCTTAGGAAGGAAATTAGGAGGAATTTCTTTAATCAGAGGGTGACGAATCTGTGGAATTCTTTGCCACAGAAGGCTGTGGAAGCTAAGTAGGTGGATATTTTAAAATCATAGATAGATGAATTTGGTATGGTGATTAGTATGGGTGTCAGTAGTTATGGGGAGAATGCAGGAGAATGGGGTTAGGAGGGAGAGATAGATCAGACATGATTGAATGGCAGAGTAGACTTGATGGGCCGAATGGCCTAATTCTGGTCCTATCCATTATGACCTTATGACAAATCTATACCCGAATGCCTCATGGGCACAGCATATTTGATCGTGTCACAATATTTAACAAATATATACGTGTATGAATGGAAGTACATGTGGAGAAAGCAATCATAGTTTTGTCAGTTTCCAACACATATTGACTTCCCACCATAATCATACAACAAGCTCCTTCAATCGAGAGTAATCATTTACACGGCTGTGGCCTGTAATTTTAAAACCCATTACAGTTTTTAAACTACAATTGGAATTTGTTTGAGAGCTGTTTCTTGCTTATACCAATGGTTCTTTTATTGACAATATATCCCCTAACCATGGCTTTCTATTCCCTAACATATGTACCTCACAATTGGAATTTCTTTAGTCAGAGGGTGGTGAATCTGTGGAATTCATTGCCATAGAAGGCTGTGGAGGAAGTCAATGGATATTTTTAAGGCAGAGATAGATAGATTCTTGATTAGTCTGGATATCGGAGGTTATGGGAGAAGGCAGGAGAATGGGGTTATGAGGGAGAGATAGATCAGCCATGATTGAATTGCGGAGTAAACTTAATGAGCCAAATGGCCAAATCCTGCTCCTATCACATGATCTCATGACAAACACTCTCGTCCGCCTGGTGGAATTTGTACTCACCATCAATAATTTCTCCTTTGACTCCTCTCACCTCCTTCCTCCAAGTTAAAGGTGTAGTTTAGTTTAGAGATACAACATGGAAACAGGCACTTCGGCCCACCGAGTCTGCACCGACCAGTGATCCCCACACATTAACGCTATCCTACACATACTAAGGACAACTTACATTTATACCAAGCCAATCAACCTACAAAACTGCACATCATTGGAGTGTGGGAGGGAACCAAAGGTCCCGGCGAAATCACGGTGAGAACATACAAACTCTGTACAGACAGCACCCGTAGTCGGGATCAAACCCGGGTCTCTGGCGCTGTAAGGCAGCAACTCTATGGCTGCGCCACCGTGCACCGTACATATACTGAATGGATTCTGCTCTAGCTTGGCTGCCGCTTTTTTCCCTCCTTATTTTCCTTGTGTACTATTATTGCAGACTTACACTAATAGCCATGTATAGTTTCATCACATGTGCAATAATATTATTACATTACATGCAGACATGGTGCATTTGCATATAACTATACCACATTGGTTTCATACACGTACAATTACAAATTCAATCAGTTGACCGTTAAAGGGTTTGGTTAGAGGCTTGTTCCTTCTTATTGTATTTGGATCTATGGCCATGAAGTTATCTCTTGTGATGCTGAAAGTGTGACATTCTCATTCAACTCACCACTGACTTGGTCTCCTCTACAACAGTTCTAGAAATTACTCAACATTGTTTATTTGTCCAATATACTCCGGCACGTAGTCTCCCTGTAATTATATTTAGAGATACAGCACGGAAACTGGCCCTTCGTCCCGCCGAGTCCGCACCGACAAGCAATCCCCGCACATTTACACTATCCTATATGCACTAGGGACAATTTGACATTTTACATTAATACCAAGCCAATTAACCTTCAAATCTGTACGTCTTTGGAGTGTCGGAGGAATCTGAAGATCTTCGGAGAAAACCCATGCGAAAACAGGGAGAACGTCCAAACTCCCTACAGACAGCACCCGTAGTCAGGATCAAACCCAGGTCTCTAGTGCTGTAAGGCAGCAACTCTACCTCATAATTTTCCTTTAATTCCTACGTTATCAATTAGCACTGCAGACTTAGCTCTTACACCTATATCCCACTTCGACTTGTCACAATGTGCATTGGTCACAACAATTTCACCATCCATTGTATTATTTCTCCTGGCCTTTTTCTAAAGAGTTCATTAGAAATCCTTACCACAGAAGGCTGTGGAGGCCATCAATGCATATTTTTATAGCAGAGATAGATAGATTCTTGATTAGTACAGCTGTTAGATGTTATGGGGAGATGGCAGGAGAATGGGGTTAAGAGGGGAAGATAGATCAGGATAATCATGATTGGATGGCAGAGTAGACTTGATGGGCTGAAGTGCCTAATTCAGCTCTTATCACATGAACTTATGATCTTATGAGTTGTGATGATGGGATCATGATCTTGGTTTCATTTCAATTACTCTCTCCACTGCACCATCCATGATGAGCTAGGGAAAACACAAGTACGTTTAAAGTCTATGATGTATCAACAGTTTTGCTGACGTGAATCTTGTGCTGGAATACAGCATTACACGATACCTGAACAAAAGGTTTACGAAACAATGATTTATACTTAGCAGGAGCAACCTTGAAATTCATCTCCCTTCAAGGCCTCCTTATAAAATGTGCACAGGCCCTCCCTCCCACTTAGAACGAGGGAAGGAATGAAACAGCACCATTTCATCTCATGAAGCATTTGAACAGATACTGTTTAATGAGACTTGATTGCGATTGCCTGATACATTCTTCTGGTAGGCCATGTGTTCCAATAATCAACCTGCTTCACAAATATACACTCTGATGTTATGCATGATCTGACATGCCTAATTTTATTTCGAAGTCACGTGAGTGACTACGTGAAGAGCCCGCCAACCTGCTTGCGCGTCAATACGTCGACGCATGGCGCGGGAATCGGAGCAGTTCGAAACTGCTCCGACAGGTAAGAGGAAACATTTTCTTGACAGGAACGGCCCATTGCCCGGAAAACAGGGGCAGCGGGCCCGGAGAAGCTGGCACAGCTTGTGCAGCTGCCGCCGTGGAGGCGGGATAAAAATAGCAACGGCCGGCACGGCCGGCAGAGCTTAATGCTATGGAGCCGCGGGAGCTCCCATGCTAAAAATAGCAACAGCCGCCGTGGCCGGCAGAGCTCAACGCTGAGGAGCTGCGGGAGCTCACGCTCTAAAAATAGAAACGACCGGTGTGGCCGGGGTAGCTGAACGCCGTGGATGTCTCGTGGGAGCTGGCTTTTAAATCTACCAGCTATCGGCTAAGGACCGGACAGCGACTGCTGTACAGGCTCTGTACAGAGAGAAATGCTCCATGCACCAGAGGCATTAACAGGCGGCTTCAGCCAAATGCCTGTGGCAACATCTAGCAGGGTTGCAATATTTCTCCCACTCTGTCGAGGGGAGTATCGGAGAGAGGTGACTCGGATTATGGCAGCATGGGTTGTCTAGTATATTTTCACTGTCTCTGGAGTAAACAGAGACATTGGCAGGGTGCCTTGCATACTAACCTATGTATGTTCCAATTAGGAGCAGCTCGGTTACCCTTGTTCAGGGTAGACCATCCTAGAACTGGCTGGCCATAAGGGTCATATTGAGCAGGAAATCACTGCCTCAACATCTGTGATTGAGATTATCAGGCTGCTCAGTAGAGTGAAGTAGTTGAAGTCTCCCTCAACACATGATTAAATTTCTGCTCAGTTAGTGGAGTTGCCAGTTAGTTGAAAACATTATTGTCATCCTCCCTGGGATAGGTAGCTACTAGCAGGAAGCCGGTCTGGCATATAGTATTTTATCTGACCTGCAGGTTCATGTTGTGAATCAAAAATGTATGTATAATAATTGGTAGGCTCTCAATACCAGCATTCCTGCTTGAGTGGCTGGTCGAAGAGATTGTGTTGTGCACACTTGTGTCTCAGACAGGTGGTGAGGACTGTGAGGCAATTCCTGGTTCAGGCTTGCATTAGGTTAATTTCCACTCTGGGGAAGAAACCTAAGGATTCGTGGTGACTTTAATAGTCAAGATTTGACAGGGAACTCGTATTCACACATCTAGTGGATATGATGTTTCAGCTCTAGTCATAAGGTTCTGATTATATGTTATCAGCGAAATGTATGAATAACTACATAATGTATATTCCGTGGCTAGAGAAGCCATTAAAAAAAATCCGTCCGTATGGTCAATAGAGGAACGATGGTTCCAAGTGGAATCACTGACATCACAAAGAGGATGAGTAGTCTGCCCAAGAACAAAAGAGGTATATTTCTGATATTTCTCAAGATTGTAGGAACATGGAGCATGCCAAAGCAGGTTAGGATTTGGCTAATCTGATCATGTGTTTGGTTAACCAATTTGAAATGGATGATTGGCTTTCAGCAATTTAGCCGATTCAGCGAATTGATCTTGAAGATGCATACTTTGCCATATCTATACACGAGGCACAGATATATTTGATGTTTGATAACAAAGCCAGTGGTGGAAGCTAATTCTGCCCTACTCAGATCAAAGGGCATTGTGTCATCAAGTTTTAGATTACATGCAAAATTTGCAACTGATAAGACTTAGGGGGTTTATCAGTAGATGACTCTTATGATATTAAGGATGAGGCAACATGAAATTAAGGTGGCTGAAGAAGCTCCTCTTTACTCGAAGTCACGAGTGATGGCTGACGCAGCCTTTTTTCTTGGGCAGCTAGCTCTCCACAATTGTATGGGAAGTTTGTAATCAAGATATGTGAGTTAATTTTATACGGAAGTAACAGAGGTTTGTGTTGTTTTCAGTTTGGGTTTAGAGAAGCGATTATATGATAGCACAATTGACACTGCTTGTGCTGTTTTGTCATTCTTTATAATTCCATAAGTAGGACAATAAATGATTGGCTATTCACCCGCTGTTCACTAATGTTATGCAACGTGTTTTTTATATGACCGTTCTAAAAGCCTACAGTCATCCTAGTGTGTAATGTATATCAGTAAAATAATTATGCAGATATTCATCTACTGTATTCTTAATGGGAACAGTATCTTTTAAGTTGATTATGCTTTAGCAATTGATTTCGGCACAAAGAACACAGTCTTTACTCAATCTCTGGCTCGGTGCCTGGGTCATAACTGGCATTAGGGTAGCTTGTTATGGGAATGATCACATGAAGCAAAACGGGCATGGTTCTGTACATTTAGAGTTGACAGCGTACCCACCAGATCAGAGATTGGGGGTGTTATTATGTATACAGGTACACTGAGCTTGTTAGTAACTATGAGATGAAAGATAGTTTCTTCATTGTTATTTAATAGTCTCTCAAGAGATTGCTGATGGCTCATTAGCAGCCAATAGAATGGATATTTCCCTTTCATCATACAGCAAGAGGCTTACATAGTGCATGTTCAGAAGTTATAAAATTTGGTTGAATATGTCTGCATATTTGCAGATAGAATTCTGAACAGTGTTGCATGAGTTATTCTCTAACTCAAAGCCAATTGGGACTATGGTCCGATTAAGAGCAATGGCCATGTGTGCAAGTTAGCATCATGGTATTTATAACCCATGGTTTTTCATTGTTTTCTAGTTTTTTGAGAATCTTTAAAACGTTTACTGGTATATTTTTGGGATGATTTTGAATGCTTACGTATGATTGATTGATTGATTGATTGATTTAAAAATACAACACAGTATTCATCAAGAAATTCAACACCAAAACATAAAAACATCCCCCCACAGTGATTCCCACTGTGGGGGAAGGCACAAAGTCCAGTCCCCATCCTCTTGTTCACCCAAAGTCGGGCCTATTGAGGCCTCCACAGTCGCCGCCACGGCGCCCGATGTTCTCGTCGGGTGATGGTACTCCGGCGGCGGGAGAACCCCCAGCGGCTTGGGGTGCCAGGAACGGCCGCCTTCCCACCGGAGCCTGCGGCTTCCAAGCCAACAGACCATGCCAGACGGAGCTCCGCACACTGGTGATCTCGACGAGATGTAAGTTCAACGTCGCAGCTGGCCGCTCCGCAGAACCGCGGCTCCACGATGTTTACCTCGGCGGTACCAAGCATACTGAAGTCCCAGTGCGGCGACCCAGGAAAGGCATCGCCCGCTCCACGACAGCGCTCCAGCGCTGCGCCGCCACCAAAGCCGATATTCTGCGCCACCGCCAACGCCGATGTTCTGGCCAGGTCCCCTCAGGGAAACGTCGCTCCAGGACCCGCTGGTAGGCCACGAGGACAGGTCGAAGACGCTGCTCGGAGGAAGGCAACCCCTCCGACCAGGTAGGAACTTAGAAAAGCAGTTTCCCCCTTCCCCCCCACCACCCCCCACACCTAAAAAGATTTAGACCCCCTGACTGTACACTTAACAAACTAAAAATAATAAAAAAGAAGGGGAAAAAAACGGACAGCTGCAGGACAGGCAGCCGTTCAGGACAGCGCCTCCTCCGAACATCTCCAATGTTCAATCTATTTGACAGTTCTCATAGCCTCTAGGCTTAATTGATCATCAAGGCAGTTCTATACGATGGACTTGTAAGAGCAAGTTACACTCGAGAAGCTTGCCCTGTGATTAAGCTGGAGTAGACTGCCACACTGCTTGCTTCAGCTTGATGGGGAAACTATTATCAAAGGTATTCTGATAATTATGTTTGAAAAATACATGCCTAAAGAATGACCATGGGAAGAGATAAGTTGTTCTGCTTCAGTGCTACAGATACTACCACCTCTCCCAGGGTTCTCAACAAAAAAACATTTAAAAATTGTTGTCAGAATCTTGTTATTCTTTGCTGAATTGTACTGCTGGATGCCTGAGGTTAACCTGAATATCTAAGCTACACTTTCATCTTGCCGGTGGTGCACAATTGTTCAATCTGAGTAGGCGATTCTGACCATTCATTTGTTCTCATTTCAAAAATCTCTATCTTGGATATGGGTTGTCACCATTATTTATCACCTGCCTCCAGTCACCCTTGAGAAGGTGGCACCTTCTTTTTAAACCACAGGAATCCATGTGGTGAACCTATACCATAGAGATCTCAGGAGCAGAATTTGTGGAAATTGATAGTGACCATGAATTTGACCAAATGGCTCAGGCTTAATATGATGCCTTACATATTGGATGGTCAAATTATTAATTGATTTACAGTTTTTTTTTCATTTCCTTAGATAAAGAAGTTTGCTCTTGTGAAGTTATTCACTTTGGTACTTTCAGTAATTTTGCTCCCAAATTGAATCAGTCCACAAATGTTTATAGTTTAGACTTTACTCTAGACATTGGATATCAGAGATACAGTGCAGAAAGAGGCCCTTCAGCTCACTGTGTCCGTGCTGCCCAGCGATCACCCCATACACCAGCACTGTCATACCACCAGGGACAACTTACAATATTACCAAAGCCAATTAACCTACAAACTTGTATGGTCTTTGGAATGTGGGAGAAAACTGCAGCACCTGGAGAAAACCCGGGTTACAGTCACAGAGAGAACGTAGAATGTCTGTAGAGACAGCATCCGTAGTCAGGATCGAACTGGGGTCTCTGGTGGTGCAAGGCAGCAATTCCACCACTGCGCCACTTATTTGCTTAAAAAGAGTAACGTAAGAAAGGCAATTTCTATTCATCACCAAACACTGCCATAACAACTATTTTACTTCGGAGTCACGTGAGTGACTACGTGAAGAACCCGCTTCCAACGCATGCGTGTCATATTGCTACACGCATTGCACGAGTCAACAGGAGGGGGGAGGACATCCCCCAGTAACGGGAGAAGAAAAAAGGACCAGCAAAAGGCAGGTAAGGACTCTGCATTTTTAGTTTACACAAATGGACAGAGTAAAAAGGAAGCAGTCTGCTAAAAAGCTGCCCGAGAAACGCGTTGTAAACATGGATGAACGGCAGAGACAGCAGCCGTCGGCTCTAGATGCCTCGGTAGAGGAATCAGCTGTGCCAGAAATCATTCTGGCACCGACGAAACCTACTTCCCGGCCGGGAGGCAAAGTTCAAATTAAAACACACCGTCTAGAAGAGCCCGACTTGGAACAGCAGCGGGCGACCAGCCCGTATCAATATCGGACCAGGGCTGAACGGGTGCGGGAGACGGAACAAACCCGCTATGAGTGGCTGCATACGGAGCAGCCAGGAGAAACAGCTGACCGGGAACAGACGTGGACCGACAGTCAGGACCGGTGTGGCCAGCGGCGGGACGAGGAAAGCCCGCAAACCAGCACCCGTGAGTACCGGGGACGGGAACAGCGGGGATACAGAGAAGAGCAGCATACTGCTGAAATGCTGCAGGAATGGGAGCAGCCAAAAATAGCAAGTAATAGCAGCTCGACACAAAGACCGTCTAAAGGAGCTGCTGGAGGAGCTCCTTCACAGTGGCAGTCCCATGAATGTGGAGACTAGCCACAGTGGGCAGGCAAGCCCCATATGGGTACCCCGTGAGGGACCCCCTGAAATCTCTACCTCTTCGGAGGAGAGTGGGCAGGACCCTGATGGGCCAGACCCTGATCACACAGCTTCCCATGATCCTTAATCTGCAGAAAAACATACACTGCTGGACATGGTGGCTGATTACTACAAACCAAGTCAAACAGGGGCAGACTTGGATTCCGGGATGGCAGCCAGTATTAACTACATGTCTGGCCATCAACTCCAACAACAAATATTCACAGAGACACTGGCCAGACATCTGCCACCTGGTAACTGTGATGCATTACAAATCCCCAGTGTCAACCAATGCATTTGGAAGCATATGGGGAGGGACATCAGGAACCAGGACCTCAAAATCCAGAAAACCTTAAAGGGGCTTACGGCAGGGATCACAGCCTACACCCGCACCCTGGATAAAACAGAGCTAACTAAAGACCACCAAGACGCACTAGCTCTGTTTTGTAATGTACAATATGAGCTGAATAGCATGCGGAAGGCTGCTATTCAGCCGACACTGGATCCCAAATACGCAACAATTTGCAAACAAAGAGCCGTTAAAACCTCAACCCTTTTGTTTGGGCAAGACTTGTCCAAACAGGTCAAGAAACTGGACAAAGAAGCCAAGACATTGGGGCTCATCAAAGCCAGCACGAAGGCTTATTTTGGATCACGGTACCAGCCACATGTAAGACCGATAAGTGTGGCTCATACCAGTGGCACTGCCAGAAACCAATACAACCCACAGCAGCCTTTTTTAGGGTATGGCCAGGGATGGCCACCCTGGAAGATGCGAAAGCATCAACCTCCAGTACAACCTCGAACACAATCAATAAAAACAGAACCCCCCTTTTTAAAAAAACCAAGAAAATAATACAACCACCAGTAACCATGGAGGTACGTGGGTGGGGTTCTTTTGTAAAAAAGGGACCCACGACGGGGGGGTGGGAGGTTGCAATACGACAGTTATGAATGGTGTAAAATCTCGTATATTCTAAGCAGTATTCAGGGTTATCTGATAGAATTTACTCATTCCAATAAACCCCCAGTACAACATACACCAGAAAGGCATTTCGTCCTTATAAAAACCGAACAATCTAAAGCCCACATGGAGCTACAACGATTGTATACAAAAGGTGTGATTGAGCATACTACTCATGAACAATTAAAATTTGTATCAAACATATTATTAAAAATAAAAAAGATGGGGGTTGCAGGATTATCATTGACCTTTCAACCCTAAACACATTCGTTCAATATGTTCATTTTAAGATGGATACCTTTATCATTGCTAAAGAATTAGTATCAGCTGGTTTCTATATGACAAGCATTGACTTAAAAGATGCATACTATACAGTACCCATCAGAGGGGAACACAGACGGTAGTTAAGTGTAAATTGATACCAGAAACTAATATGGATTATCTAGGATTCACCATTAACACGGTCAATATATTAGTAACTTTACCAATAGATAAAGCTGCAGCCCTACAGGAGGATTGCAGCGAGCTTCTTAAACACCAATAGACCCTCTATTAGAGGGTAGGCCGGATAATTGGGAAGATTGTGGCTACATTCCCGGCCACATATTTTGGGCCATTACATTATCAAAATTTGCAAAGAGCAAAAATTAGAGCACTCAAATTTAACAAAGGTCATTTTGATAGACCTATGGAGCTGCCTACGGAAGCTATAATTGAACTACAGTGGTGGGAACATAGCATTAGGTATTGCTCCAACCCCATCATTATGGACAACCCGTCTATGGTATTACAAAATGGTGAATCCAAAGAAACATTTGGATATCGGCAACATACCTACCAGGTAAGCTAAATTCAGTGGCAGACACCAGGTCACGCAAATTTAATGAAAACACGGAATGGATGTTAAATAAAAATGTATTTGCTGAAATTACAGCAAAATATGGTAGACCAGATATTGATATCTTTGCGTCCAGGTTGAATCACCAATTACCAAGGTATGTCTCCTGGAAACCAGACCCTGGGGCAGAAGCTACAGATGCTTTCTCACTGCATTGGGGGAAATGGCGTTTTTTATGCTTTCCCCCCATTCTGCCTCATCAACCGGGTACTAAGGAAAATTCAACAATATTCGGCATCAGGGATTATCATAGTACCCGATTGGCCTACTCAACCGTGGTATTCGGTCATACAGGGGATGGTGTTAGAACCATGTTCCATTATTGGACATAGCCCGAATTTATTAATTCATCCAGTAACGGGGGGGGGGGGGGGGGGGGGGGGGCAGTCACCCATGCCATAATACTATGGATTTGTTGATTTGTAGAGTCTGAAAGACCCACTACACGGCATGGGGCTGTCAGACAGGACGATGAATCTCATCACATCCGCACAAAGACTGTCAACACGGAAGCAGTACCTCGGACACATCAAGAAATGGGGCATATACTGCTTTGACAACAACCTCGACCAAAGAGCCAAGAACATTCCGGCCGTATTGGAATTCTTAACAAACCTCCATTATGACAAACGATTGGGCTACAGTGCCATCAATAGTGCCAGAAGTGCAATCTCCAATTACCTATCACAAGGAACGGAGCGGCACACGGTGGGAACGCACCCCCTGGTAACAAAACTTACGAGGGGCATATTCAATGCAAATCCCCCTAAAACCAGGTACTCCAAAATTTGGGATGTGGGTGTCGTTTTGAACATGCTGAGGAGCTGGTCGCCCATAACAGCATTATCACTTCAGAAACTGACCATGAAGATGGTTATGCTCAAGGCGTTAGTTTCTGCACAACGAGTCCAGTCATTAAGCAAACTGAGCCTGGACTCCTTGATCATCTCACCCGAGAAACTGGTGTTTGTCATACATGAGTTAATAAAACAAAACAGACCAGGCTCATCGGGTCAAGTGATTGAATTTATGGCATATCCATATGACAAACGTCTGTGTATAGCAAGACATATCCAATTATACATGGAATATACTAAGAGCATTCGAGGGCAGGAAATGGCTCTGTTAATTTCTTACAAGAAACCGCACAAAAGGGTCACGACCCAAACTATCTTAAGGTGGCTCAAATGTGTCCTAAAGATGGCAGGAATAGACACTAATGTTTTTAAATCTCATTCCACCAGGGCTGCAGCAACATCCGCAGCAAAAATTCTGGAGGTACCCACGGACCAAATCCTCAGAATAGCAGGATGGTCATCCGAAAGGACTTTCCAAAGGTTTTATAATAAACCAGTTTTGGAGCCATCATCATTTTCGGAAAGCATTTTACGTTCAATATTATAATTTGCCCGAAGGGTTACAGGGCTATGATTTCAATTAATACATTTATTTTCTGGTTATATCACACAAGTCTTTGTATAAGTGTGTCTAAAATTGCTGATGATACTCTCTCCCAATACCCAAGGCAGTTGTGAAGCATGGACTCGTTCCACGGCATGAGGTCACAGAGCTTTGAAATCTTCACGTAGTCACTCACGTGACTCCGAAGTAAAATAGTAAGATTAAACGAGAACTTACCAGTTTGAAGTTTGATCTGTATTTTATGAGGAGGAACGTTGAGGGAATACGTGCCCTCCGCTCCCACCCTCCTATGATCATATCAAAACTGGTATCTCTTTGATAATCTTACTATGTAAGGTCATTATAGTTTCTGTGACCTCACACCGCTGCTTTGAAGAATGACACGCATGCGTTGGAAGCGGGTTCTTCACGTATTCCCTCAACGTTCCTCCTCATAAAATACAGATCAAACTTCAAACTGGTAAGTTCTCGTTTAATCTTACTATTTTGCTCCTTGATGCTCATGCTGAAAGGAATCATCTCTTTCAGAGATGATTCTCCTCCTCCAACCTCATCTACTGTATCCATCATCTCTGCCAAAAGTTCACTCCTTGATTTCTCCATTCTTTGGTTCAGAGCAGAGTTATAGATATTTCTCTCAGCATTACCTGGCCTTATTTAAGTGGTTAATTCAAAGTCAAACTGGATTTAACCTTTTCCATATCTGTGCTTGAGGTTATTTATATAGTTGAATCCCAGTTGTTCAGACAAACAATCCCCGAAAGTGGCATAGCATAATATCCATCGAACCTCACAACAGCCCTAAAGGTATAAAACATGTGGGGCACACTACTGAGCAAAGCAGAGAAAAAATCTTCAGGTCGAGATCTTTCTTCAGACTGATGTCAAGGAGAGGGTTGCTAAACACTTTAACTCCCCCTCCCATTCCCACACTGACCTTTCTGTCGTGGGCCTCCTCCATGGTCAGAGTGAGGCCCAGTGCAAATTGGAGGAACAGCACCTCATATTTTGCTTCGGCACCTTACACCCCAGCGGTATGAATATTGACTTCTCTAACTTAAAGTAATTATTGTTTTCCCTCTCTCTATATCTCTCCCCCTTCCCAGTCTTATTGTCTCCAATTACATTCCATACCAGGACATCCAAAATGTCCTCATTCATTAGGGAAAGGGGGTCCCCCTCTCCCATCATGATGAGGCCCTCAGTATCCCGCAGCTCTGCCCTTGCTCCCCCTCCCCCTAGTCGAAACAGAGACAGAGTCCTCCAAGTCCTTACCTTCAACCCCATCAGCCGACATATACAACACATAATCCTGCAAAACTTCCGCCACCTCCAACGAGATCCCACCACTAGCCACATTTTCCTATCTCCACCCATTTGCGACTTCCGCAGAGACGATTCCCTCTGTAACTCCTTGGTTAACTTATCCCTTCCCACCCAAACCACACCCTCCCCTGCAACTGCAGGAAATGCAACACCTGTCCCTATACCTCCTCCCTGGACTCTGTCCAGGAACGCCGACAGTCCTTTCAAGTTAGGCAGTGGTTCACTTGCACCTCCTCCAACCTCATCTACTGTATCCATTGTTCAATGTGTGGACTCTTATAAATCAGTGAGACCAAACACAGACTGGGTGATCGTTTTGTGGAACACCTTCGCTCAGCCCGCCTGAACTTCCCTTATCGCCCGGTTGCTGGACACTTTAATTCTCCTACCCATTCTTTCTCTCCAGAGATGCTGCCTGTCCTGCTGAGTTACTCCAGCTTTTTGTGTATACCTACATTGACTTTTCAGTCCTCGGTCTCCTCTATTGACAGAATGAGGCTAAATGCAAATTGGAGGAACAGCATCTCATATTTCGCTTGGGCAGCTTACAGGCCAGTGGTTTGAATATTGATTTCTCTCACTTCAGGTCGCCACGACATTCCCTCTCTCACTATCCCTCCCCCACTCAAGTCACACTAGCTTCTCGTTTTCACCCGAACAACAGCTAACAATGGCCTGTTTCAATAGACATTAGACAATAGGAGCAGGAGTAGGCCATTCGGCCCTTCGAGCCAGCACTGCAATTCAATGTGATCATGGCTGATCATCCCCAATCAGTACCCCGTTCCTGCCTTTTCCCCCTTATCCCCTGATTCCGCTATCTTTAAGAGCCCGATCTAGCTCTCTCTTGAAAGTATCCAGAGAACCGGCCTCCACCACCCTCTGAGGCAGAGAATTCCACAGACTCACAACTCTCTGTGAGAAAAAGTGTTTCCTCGTCTCCGTTCTAAATGGCTTACCCCTTATTCTTAAACTGTGGCCCCTGGTTCTGGACTCCCCCAACATCGGGAACATGTTTCCTGCCTCTAGCGCGTCCAATCCCTTAATAACAATGTTTCAATTAGATCCCCTCTCAACCCTCTAAACTCCAGAGTGTACAAGCTCAGCCGCTCCATTCTCTCAGCATATGACAGTCCCGCCATCCCGGGAATTTACCTTGTAAACCTACGCTGCACTCCCTCAATAACATTAATGTCCTTCCTCAAATTAGGGGACCAAAACTACACACAATACTCCAGGTGTGGTCTCACTAGGGCTCTGTACAACTGCAGAAGGACCTCTTTGCTCCTATACTCGACTCCTCTTGTTATAAAGGCCAACATGCCATTCGCTTTCTTCACTGCCTGCTGTACCTGCATGCTTACTTTCATAGACTGATGAACAAGAACTCCCAGATCCCATTGTGCTTCCCCTTTTTCCAACAACGCCATTTAGATAGTTACCTGCCTTCCTGTTTTTGCTACCAAAGTGGATAACCTCACATTTATACGCATTGAGCTTCATCTGCCATGCATCTGCTCACTCTCCTAACCTGTCCAATTCACCCTGCATTATCATTGCATCATCCTCACACTGCCACCCAGCTTTGTATCATGTCCAAATTTGCTAACGTTACTTTGAATCCCTTCGTCCAAATCATTGATGTATATTGTAAATAGCTGCGGTCCCAGCACCGAGCCTTGCGGTACCCCACTAGTCACTGCCTGCCATTCTGAAAGGGACCCGTTAATCCCTACTCTTTGTTTCCTTTATCATCGTTACTTTTTTGCATATCTTTCATTCATTGTTCTTTATCTCTCCACATCACTGTCTATATCTCTCATTTCCCTTACCCCTAACCAGTCTGAAGAAGGGTCTCAACCTGAAATGTCACCCATTCCTTCTCTCCAGAGATGCTGCCTGTTCTGCTGAGTATTTCCAGCTTTTTGTGTCTATCTTCGATTTAAACCAGCTTCTGCAGTTCCTTCGTATACATTTTATCTCTGTTTGCTTTGTTGTTACTTCACAGCTAACAATGATGCTTGTCCCGCTGAGTTACTCCAACATTTTATATCTATCTTCGGTTTTAACGACCATCTGCAGTTCCTTCCTGCACACTACAGAGAAAAAGTCTTACTGTGCAAATATGTGAGTTCACCACCCTTAACTTGCTGTGACCTAGATACCTTCTCCTCTCTGCTGTTCACCGCATCTGATGAAGAATACATGGAAATATTTCTTACGCTAAACAGCTGGAAAATAACCAGCCCGTTGTGCCGCAATAACCACCCATCCTGATAATCAAGAGCCATGCAAACTCAGGGTTATCTCACAATGAGTACATTCATCAATAATAAATTACCAAATTCAATATCCCAGCACTTCATTTGACCAATTGAGGGGAAAAGAATCCAAAAACCCTGGACTTCAAACCTGACACCAAGCATATAGGCTACTGAACACCAGTAATCATCATCTTCCATGCATGGGAACAATATACTATCTGGAATAAAAGAACCTCAGGAGTCAAGAGTCAATAGTGTTTTATTGTCATTAAGGAACTGCAGATGCTGGTTTAAACCAACATCTGCAGAGAAATCAATACTCATGTGATACATCAAGATCAAGATACATCGGCGAGACCAAACGCAGACTGGACGATCGTTTAGCTGAAAACCTTCGCTCAGTCCGCCTGGACCTACCTGATATCCCGGTTGCCAAGCACTTTCCCATTCATTTTCTCATTCCCACACTGACCTTTGGAAATTGGTGGAACAGCATCTCATATTTCACTTGGGCGATTTACAACCCAGCATATTAATTTCTCTAACTTCATGTAAGCCTTGAATTCCCATTCTCTCCATCCCTCCATCACCCAAGTCACATCAGGTTTTCATTCTCACGTAGCTAAACTGGTAATAATGGCCTGTTCCCTTTATTATTGTTACATTTTTGCATATCTTTCATTCATCACTGTCTATATCTCTCATTTCCCCTGACCAGGCTGAAGAAGGGTCTCAACCCAAAACATCACCCATTCCTTCTCTCCAGAGATGTTGCCTGTCCCGCAAAGTTGCTCCAGCTTTTTGTGTCTATCTTCTAGTGTTATATTGTTACATGTCCCAAAGAGAACAATTAAGTTCTTACTTGCAGCAGCACAACAGAATATGTAATCATAGTACTCTATAAACAATATAATAAACATATATATATAGTTTGATTGTTTGTTTTATGTGTGTGTACACACACACATATCTGTCTATCTGTCTGTCTGTCTGTCTGTCTGTCTGACTGTCAGTCTGTCTGTCAGTCTCTACTTAACTAAAACTCTCATCTTGTCCTCTTCCGGTTTGCGTTGTTTTACATTTGCACAAAAACGGTATCCGATTGCGCTACAATTCTTTGCCACCTTACTCACCATTCTCCTGTGCTGCAAGTGCACCAAGTTTTGTTCAGATCAGTGGAATATTACAAAAGTTATTAAGGTTTTTGTTCTTCTCTCCTGTTATTCGCATGGACGGCGACGCCCCTTCTGGCACCCACTGTTGTCACTGGCGGCGAGGAGAATAAAGCTGAAGAAATGGAGTGAGAAGAAGTGGGTGAGGCAATCACCACCTCGGCGAGTCGCAGAGCCTGAGAACTGCTGAGCCCAAGAAACGCAGCCCAAGAACTGCTGAGCCCAGGAACCGTTGAGCCCAGGAACCAATGAGCCCGGGTTCCGCTGAACCCGGGAGCCGCTGAGCCAGGAAACGCTGAGCCCAGTAGCCGCTGAGCCCAGGAACCGCAGAGTCCTGCCGGAGTCGGAGCTGGCGCGGGAGAAGCTGAATGTGGCCGACCCGGGGCTGGGAGCCACTGAGTGAGGCCGGTGCCGGGAGGCTTCAGGTAGGCAGGAGTATGCCACGGCAGTGGTCGGCCACGGCATTGGTACCCCCCCACCCACCAGCCTCCGACAGGCCCCTTCTGAAGCCGTCCGCACCCTCAAGCTACAGGACTCTCCCGCCGGTCCCCGCCTGAAGCCGTCTCCGTCCCCAGCTGCAGGATGCTGCCGGATGCTCCCCCCGCCCCCCACCGGGCCCCAGCTGATGTCGTCTCCACCTGAAGCCAGTGGGGAGCGGCAGCGGTAGGCCACGGCCACAGCAGTTGTTGGCCATGACAGCGATAGGCTGCAGCAGCGGCAGGCCAGGGTCAGTGTAGGCAGCGGTAGGCCAGGGTCGGTGTAGGCAGCGGTAGGGTAGGTGTAGGCAGCGGTAGGCCAGGGCAGCAGTGCGCCAAGGCAGTGGTAGGCCAGGGCAGTGGTAGACAGTGGCAGCAGTAGGCCACGGCAGCGCTCCCCCCAACCCCCACCACACCACTACTGGCCCCCATCTGTAGCTGTCCCCGTCCCCAGCTGCAGGATGCTCCCCACCGGCTTCAGGTGGCGACTGGGGTGGGGGCTGGGGGGAGAGAATCCTGCAGCTGGGGATGGGATGGCTTCAGGCATGGGGCAGCAGCAGTTGTCCATAGCAGTGACAGGGCACAAACATGACAGCGGTAGGCCACGACAGTGAAATTCCACAGCAGCTGTAGTCCATGGCAGCGGCAGGAGTACGTCACCGCAGCAATTGCAGCGATAGGTAGTGGCAGCGATAGATAGTGGCAGCGATAGGGCACGGCAGCGGTAGGCCGAGGTAGGCCATGGCAGAGCACCCCCCCCCCCCCCAGTCCCCGATAGGCCCCATCTGAGGCCATCCCCACCCCGGCTACTGAATACTCCCACCGCCCCCCACCTGAAGCTGTCCCTGTTCATAGCTGCTGTCCATTCAGCCCACAACACCCGCACTAGCCCAAGGAAAGTCCATTCGGCCCACAATGCCCATAGTAACCCTCCAGAAAACAGTCCCTTTGGCCCACAACACCTCTACTAGCCCATGAAAATCAAATCGGCCCACAATGTCCATACTAGCCCTCGAGAAACCAGTCCCTTTGGCCCACAACACTTAGCGCAAGAAAAAGACCCTTCGGCCCACAATGTCCATAATAGCCCTCTGGAATGCAATCCCTTCGCCCACAAATTGTACTAGCCATCCAGAAAGCCCCCCCACCCACCGGCCTCCACCTGAAGCCGTCCCTGTTCCCAGCTGCAGAACGCTCCCCCCCACTGGCTCCAGCTTGAAGCCCTCCCGTGCCCAGCTGCAATATGCTCCCCCCCCCCACCAGCTCCGTTCTGAAGACGTCCCCATCCCAGGCGGCAGGATGCTCCCCACCGGTCCCCGCCTGAGGCCAGTGGGGAGCGGCAGCGACAGCCCCCGTCAGGCCACCAAACCCCGACAGGCTCCACCTGAAGCCTCCCCCCTCCCCCCTCCCCTGCCTGCAGGACGCTCCCCGCTTGAAACTGTCCCGTCCTTCAGCTGCAGAATACTCTCTCTGCCCCGCGCCTGAAGCCATCCCTGTCCCCCTGCTGCAGGACGTGCCTTGCTCCCCACCGGCCCCCGCCTGAAGCCATCCACACCCCCC
The DNA here is from genome assembly GCF_010909765.2 of Amblyraja radiata. Lineage (NCBI taxonomy): Eukaryota > Metazoa > Chordata > Chondrichthyes > Rajiformes > Rajidae > Amblyraja > Amblyraja radiata. The sequence continues at coordinate 37,687,174 of NC_045959.1, forward strand.
TGCTGCAGGATGCTTCCCCCACCAACCCACCAGCATCCGACAGCCCCTGCGACAGGCCCTGCTTGAAGCCGTCACCCTTCCCCGGCTGAAGGACACTCCCCGGCCCCCGACAAGCCCCACCTAAAGCCACCCCCCTCCACTGGCTATATGACGCTCCGTCTCCCCAACTGAAGCCGTCCCCATCCCCCGGTTGCAGATCATTCCCGCTGGCTCCAGCTGAAGGACACTTCCACCCCACCAGCCACCAACAGAAGCCGTCCCTGTCCTCCGGCTGCAGAAAGTTCCATGCTGGCCCCTGCCTGAAACGGTCCCCCTTCCCTGGCTGCAGGACACAACACCAGCCACCATCACCCGACAGCTTCCGCCTGAATCCGAACGCGACCTCCTACCCCGGATCCAGGACACGGCAGCAGCAGGCCTTGGCAGGGGCGGGGCAGCGGCAGTGGGCGGCAGAGATAGTCTACAGCAGGGATAGGCAGTGCAGGCATAGGCAGTGGCAGGGGTAGGTAGCAGTAGGCCACAACAGTGGTCGGTCACGGCAGCACTCCCCTCCCCACCGGCCCACGACAGGCCCCATCTGAAGCCCTCCACTGGCTACAGGATGCTCCCCCCTTCCCCACCGGCCCCCAACAGCTCCCGCCTGAAGCTGTGCCCCTCCCCCGGCTGCAGGACACAACAAGAGACGCAACAAGAAAGAATGGACTGAATAAATATTATCTTTGTTATTTAAATTGTTGTTATATTCACATTTTAAGCTTTAATAAATCCCTTTCCCACTTGCCGTGCCCGTCAAGTGCGCCTACGCAGTAATACCTGCGTGTTCTACATCACAATGGGAACCCAATAGGCGGGAATGGCTGCGCCGCCGGAGAGCCACTTAGAGTGAATGTGGGGAGGGAGTTGGGGGGGGATTGAGGGGGGATGCAGTTTGTGCGTGTGGGCGGGGAAGGGCAAGGGACAGAGTGGGGGGGTGAGGGGAGGAGGGGGGGATCAGGGTTGTCACAATGGGAACCCGTCAGCCGTGCCTGCGCATTTGTGGGCTATGCGTGAATGGTGGAATATTGCGTTGGAGTACCAGGCCTCCCGTGTGAAAATGGGATCCAACGGGTCCCACTTAGTCTAGTACTAAAACAAAAACTAATCACCATCAGCCCTATTCCAGCTCAGAAAGCAAAACTGTGCTTCAGCCTTGACTACCTCCAGTAGAAGGTATTGAAGCAGATGCAGCTACTACGTTCAAAATACATTTGGATGGATTCATGGATATGAATGGTTCTGATGGATATGGGCCAAATGCAGGCAAATGGGACTAGCCTAGAATGGCCATTTGGTCAGCATGGACATGTTGGGCCAAAGGGCCTGTTTCCATGCTGTGACCTTATGACACAATGGCTTTCTCAACTTATACCTGATAGAAGTAAAATAAATAATCACCTGAGTTATCTGGCAGGGAGAATTGGTGGTCATAATAGCCGATCGCAAAGGATAAGGGTATCCTGGGTGTGCTGAAGCCTGCAATGTCCATAAAAATGGGATACTCAACTGCAAAATTTGTGGCAGTGGGGAACTGCGTTCACAAATAAGGAAAGGGCAGCACAGTGGTGCAGAGGTAAAGTATGTGCCTTACAGCCACAGAGACCCAGGTTGCTGACTCCACAGAGTTTGTCCGTTCTTCCTGTGACCGCGTGGGTTTTCTCCAATTGCTCCAGTTTCCTCCCACACTCCAAAGACATACAGGTTTGTAGGTTAATTGTCATTGGTAAAAATTATAAAGTGTCCCTAGTACAGGCCGAAGGGCCTGTTTCCAAGCTGTTTCCCTACAGTCTAAAGTGTAAAGTAAACATTACCATGTATGTTATAATTAACTAGTTTGTTATTACAAATGAATTTGTTTACGGAAGTGAACATTTCAAGTAATACAGGGATATTATTGTAACTGGGCTTAACCTCTGTCTAGTTCATAATTTCATTGGGCATTGCAGCAGAATTAGGCCATTCGGTCCATCAAGTCTACTCCGTCATTCAATCATGGCTGGTCTATCTCTCCCTCTCAACTCAATTCTCCTGCCTTCATCCCATGATCCTTGACAACCTTAAATCAGGAATCCACCTTTAAAGTATCCAATGACTTGGCCTTCACTGCCATTTGCTATTTTAAACTGCAAAATATATGGTCCTTTGTTCTGTAAAAATTTAAGTACTGTTAACATTGTTTTGATTTTAATAGTGCAAAAAGGAAATGATTAGATTGTATCCATTAAATAATGGGCATGCATAAAGAATTTCTTGCACATTCATGTAGTTTCTGTTTGCAATCAAATTCAGTAGAAATTCAATTTACGTTTCAATCAAAAGCAAAATAATTTAACAGATGAGGCATTCTTTAACAAATATTACAAAGATACAAAGATACAAGATACAAAGAAATTATTAGCCAAGTATGTAAGAACATACAAGAAATTTGATTTGCCATATAATACCAAAAAAGCAGCAAGACCTACAACAACATAAAAATTAACATAAACATCCACTGTGATGGAAGGCAATAATGTATTATATTCTTCGCTTCTTTTCTCCCGCAATTGGGGCAGTCGAACCATCCGCAGTCGGGGCGATTGAAACTCCCGCGTTCGGGTGATCAAAGCTCCCGTGTCAGGGCAGTCGAAACTCCTGCGGCTAGGAGCCCCCGAAGTCGGTCCTTAACTAAGGGGCCACAAACCGAGCTCCACAATGTTAAGTCCACAGGCTCCTGTGGTTGGAGCTCCCGAAGTCGATCCCAACAAGGGCTCGCCAGCTCCTCGATGTTAGGCCGCTGTGCGGACGGAGATATGATACGGAAAAAGTTGTACATGTATTATTATCTTGAAAATAAAATTAATATTAGGCTTGGTGACTTATAAATAGCAATGAACACACAGCTTTCTCTTATCATGGTATTCAATGCTTGATCCTCCCCCACCATCCCATTGTCAACTGTTAATGATCTCTTTACTTCTGAGAGAGACTCAGCATGGTTTCCAATCTTGTCCTTGTACTTTTGTATGGCTTGATTGTACTCATGGATAGTATAGTTTTGACAGGGCACCACGCAAACAACAGCCGTTCGTTGCATCTGAGTACACATGATAATAATAAACTAATATCAATGCCAATATTAGTGATAAACCTCCGAAAGGATTTGTGCCATTAGGCTTGCAAGTGTTCCTGCAAAAGTTCTTATCATAAGATGAATTAACTTCCTTATTAACTTACTCTTAAATCTCATTTAAATCTTAAGAAAAGCAAGACAAAATTATACCTTTCACCAATAGTGAGTCTAGAGCTGGTTGAGGGGTTGGGTAGATCTGCCAAATGGAATAGCTTGCAAAGTAGACCCGTGACACCAATGCTGTGAAGGTACTAATTTGAAGCAAAGGAGAAAGAGAACTTTAATCAAAATATATCAAGAGATAACAGCATACAAGTAAATACTTAATTCTTCCAAACTCAGGTGCATAAGCCTTAGATACAAGGAACTGCAGATGCTGGTTTACCAAAAAATACATAAAGTGCTGGAGCAACTGCGCAGGACAGGTAGCACATCTGGACACATGGATTGACAAAATTTCAGGTTGAGACTTTTCTTCTAACATTATAGTTGGGGGGAGAAAGCTGAAATAGAGACAGGGGCAGGACAAAGCTTACCAAGTGATAGGTGGAGGTTTTCGACTGACAAAGGCCGGAAATTAAAAGCTAAAAAAAGTGTGAGATAAGGAGCTAAGGTATAGAAGAGGCAATAAAGAATATAGACTTTGTTTCACCTCTTCTTGTGTGGTTAAATCTGGTGATACTTCACTGCACTCTATTGCAAATATATCCTTCTTTAGGTAGGGAGTCTCGGCCTGACTATAATATTCCACATTCAGTCTTGCGAGAACCCTGTATAATTGGAGCAAATTTGTATTCAAATCTCTTTACATTTAAAGCCAACATAATCTTTGCCTTCTAATTGCTTGCCTGACATGCATACTAAGTTTCAATGATTTGTGTACATCTGGTCTCTTAGAACAGGAATACCTTTCAGACTCTCAGCATCTAACAAACAAAGATCTTAGAGCAGAGCAAGATGGGTTACCCTCACGCAAACGTAGTACGCTCATGGGCAGATTCATGGGTGATTATAGGACCCATTTTAGCAACCAGCCCCCGCCATCTGGTTCCGCCATCTTGCTCCACCATCTTGTTCCGCCATCTTGCTTCCGGCCAAAGATCGGATCTTTGTTTCCACAGCAGGGAGAGGGAGTGTGCGGCCCGGGGAGAGTGAGTGTGTGGCCTGGGGAGAGGGAGTGTGGGGCCCGGGGAGACGGGGTGCACGGCCCGGGGCAGTGGGGAGAGGGAGTGTGCGGCCCGGGGCAGCGGGGAGAGGGAGTGTGCGGCCCGGGGAGAGGGTGTGCGGGGCCCGGGGAGAGGGAGTGTGTGGTCCGAGGAGAGGGAGTGAGCGGCCCGAGGCAGCGGGAAGAGGGAGTGTGGGGCCCGGGGAGAGGGAGTGTGCGGCCCTGGGAGAGGGAGTGTGCGGCCCGAGGCAGCGGGGAGAGGGAGTGTGGGGCCCGAGGAGAAGGGGTGCGTGGCCCGGGGTAGCGGGGAGAGGGAGTGTGGGGCCCAGGGTGAGGGGGTGCGCGGCCCAGGGCAGCGGGGAGAGAGAGTGCGTGGCCCAGGGAGAGGGAGTGTGGGGCCCGGGGAGAGGGGGTGCGCGGCCCGGGGTAGCGGGGAGAGGGAGTGTGTGGCCCGGGGTGAGGGGGTGCGCGGCCCAGGGCAGCGGGGAGAGGTAGTGCGTGACCCGGGGAGAGGGAGTGAGCGGCCCGGGGCAGCGGGGAGAGGGAATGAGCGGCCCGGGAAGAGGGAGTGAGCGGGCCGGGGCAGCGGGGAGAGGGAGTGAGCGGCCCGGGGAGAGGGGGTGCGCGGCCCGGGGCAGCAGGGCATAGGAGGTGGGGGAGACATTGTAGTGTGGGGGCAGGCGAGGGAGTGCCGGGGGTGGGGGGGGGGGGGGGGGGGGGGGGTGGGATAAGGCCTAGTGTGTGTGAAGTTGCGGGGAGGTTTACAATGTTTCTTATTTAATGTCCCTTGTCTAGTCTGAAATAAAGTTCGTCATTGGATCAGAAGAAATATAATTGTATGTGTTATATGATTATATACATTTATATCACATTCATGTATGTGTGTTTATAAACATTTTATTCTTTAACAAGAATTAACAGAATTATGAACTAACAGAATTATGAATCTAACCCTATATCACACACAAAAACTTCCCCCACAATGTTAATTACACTGCGAGGCGGGTCGGGTAGGTTCCGGTTACTACAAAATCAACTCAAACACTGCTTGTGAGGCATTTAAAAAGAAATGATTTAAAAAACATTAAAAAAGACAATTACCAGAGTCAAATTTTATTCTTGACAAGAAGTATGAACAGACAGAATTATGAATCTAACCCTATATCACACACACACAAACTGTTGCCCCGCAACATTGATTACACTGCGAGTCGAGTCAGGTAGGCTCCGGTTACTAAAATGGGCGGTGAAAAATGCCCAGGATCCCCTCCGTAACGTACTACACGTCAGCCCATTGTATTTCGCAGGAGTGGCCTATCTTGCTCTGCTCTAAGGTCTTTGCTAACAAATACACTCTGATTTTATCTTTCCTCACTATAGATTAACTTTTTAATCAGCTATGTCCTTGCTCATCCATTGTATCCACCACACAAAGTACAATTCCACCTTATTTTGTATGATCAGCAAAACACTTGATTCACTCTGCCAATTCATTGATTTGTAGATTGTAAACAGGCTCAGATGAATCTGAGCTGTGTATTACCCATGTCATTGCCCCACAACCTAAATAATATCCCTATATTTCTAGTCTTTGTTTTTTGTTCATTCTGTAATCTGTTAATACTGTATTATTATTATTAAAGCTTTATTTCAGACACAGGTCCATATAACACATCAAACAGTACAAAGAATTACAAAGATACATTAAAAAATTGCATATTAGCCTAAAATATATATAAGCTATTGCACCAATGCCGTCTTAGCCTAGAAGTGAATCTATAGCAGCTTTTCAGAGGGCTGACTAGGGCTTCAATTATGTGGTTCTCTGACTTGTCCAGGCGACACATAAAACTAAACATCAGCTGTCTTAAGAGTGCCTCACAGGTTGGCACGCTAGTGGACACAAACAATTGACTGGCACTATGCCACCTAGGGACACGAAGTAGCAACCTCATTGCATCATTGTATGCAACCTTAAGCCTCTGCATACTCTTTTTCTTATAATTAGACCACAATTGAGCAGTATATAACGGTGTGATGTAGGTTCTGAACAGGGAACACTTCACAGAATCAGAGCACATATAAAACTTCCTTATAAGCATGTTGGCTTGAAGATAAATTTTACAGCGCTGTCGGTAGAGGTCTTTGTCATCCTTCCAGTCATCAGATATGACATGACCTAAGTATTTAATTTCCTCACACACAGCAAGAGGACTGTCTGACAAATAAAAGGTCGGAAAAGTTGATTCCCTGTCCTCAGCGCTTCTAATTACCATTATGCGTCTTTTCTTAGCGTTATACTTAATGTCATAATCAAGGCCATACTGAGAGCACACCTTCAGCATCTGCTGCAGCCCAGCACTATATGGACAGAGCAGGACCAGGTCATCTGCATACATCAGATGATTAACAATAGTGTTGCACACAAGACAGCCAGTTTTTAGCCTATTTAACTGATTTGACAATTCGTCCATATAAACATTAAATAAAATAGGAGACAAAATTCCTCCTTGCCGCACTCCGTTACTAACACAGAATGGAGCAGATACAACATTGTCCCATTTAACGTAAAACGTTTGATGGGCATACCAGAACACTAAGATTCTCACTAAGAATTTAGGGGCACCTCTATTTAGCAATTTTACAAACAAGTGTTCATGGTTAATTCTATCAAATGCCTTGGATGCATCAATAAAACATAGGAATACAGATGAATTCAGGCTTGTGTACCTGAACACAATCTCTTTAAGAGCATAGATACACAGGTCAGTTCCATGTTTTCTTTTGAACCCAAACTGATTGTCAGTAGTAAGGACATACATTTCTAGCTTTGTCAGCAGTATTCTCTCCAGTACTTTAGATAAGATACTGTATATCAACCCCCACCCCAACACACACACACACACACACACACACACACACACACACACACACACACACACACACACACACACACACACACACACACACACACACACACACACACACACACACACACACACACACACACACACACACACACACACATGATGTTCTTTGCTTGTTTAATAAGGTCTTGTTTGCTACTTTATTGAAGGCCTAATGAAAGTCAAAGTACATCAATTCAGATGCTTTGCTAGTATTTATTTTGCAACTTACAACCTTAAAATCACTTTATTGTGATTTCCTTTTCGTAGCTCTATATTGATACTTGTGTGTATAATTTTCTAAATACACAGTTACCATTTGTCAAAATTGTTCAAGTCAAGGTAACTGGTCTACAATTCCCTACTTTCTCCCTTCCATCTTTTCATAAGGAGTTGAGTTTCACTGGCCACCTTTCAACCTGTGAATTGCCAACTGCAATGAAAATCAGGTCCTGGAAATTTATTTTTAATTCTATTAATTTCCTTTATGATTTTTTTGTTCACTATTGTTAATTTCTTTCAGCTGCACATCCAATCAGATCCCATTGTTTTCCACTATTTCCAAGAGGCAGTCTGTATCTTCATTCATGGGAACATTTGTTCAGGTTCTCTGCCGTTTCATTCCTTCATGGTATAACTTGGCCTGTCCGAGACAGGCATTACTTGCACACACATTCTACTTTATTTTTCTAAATCAATGCATTGAATTTGACACTGTTCCCAATCCTTAGACTTACTGTTTTCATTGGCAACGTTATAAGTTATTTCAATTGATCTGATACTTATTTTGATAACCAACGCAGAATTAATGTTCTTTTGGAGTTTTTGTTTGCCTTAAAAGCATATTACTTTAAATGTTGTTTTCCTCCATTAAGGGATGGTCATTCTGTATTTATTGGCATTTTTAATTTGGTGATCTACTCAACTAGAGTCAACTGACTTCTTGTACTTTATTTTATTCAGATTTAAAACCTTTGTTTCAAGTTGAAATAAATCACGTTCAGTTCTTACATAAAGATGCAGCTTTTTTGTGTGAATATGTATCCCAACAGACTGCTTAACTGTCAATCATAAATTCACCCATTTGCACTACTCCAGATAAAAATAAAGACTGTAACCTTCTTGTTTCTCCACCTTATGGATTGGTATTTATCTCTTAAACACTTCCTCATGCTTACGACTTAGTTAGGACACATTTTAAAATCTTTGAACAGAAACAATATTTAGATGCTGCAAGGGTCAAGAAGATTACGGAGAGTCGGTATGTCAAGGAGAGCTCTATCGAACTTCTACAGTAGAGAGCATACTGACTGGTTGCATCATGGCTTGGTTCGGCAGCTTGATCATCCAGGAGCAGAAAATAATGCAGAAAGTTGTGACCACTGCCCAGTCCATCATCGGCTCTGACCTCCCCACCATCGAAGGGATCTATCGCAGTCACTGTCTCAAAAAGGCTGCCAACATCTTCAAAAACCCACACCATCCTGGCCACACGCTCATCTCTCCACTGCCATCGGGAAGAAGGTACAGGAGCTTGAAATCTGGAACATGCAGGTTCAGGAACAGCTTCTTACCCACAGCCATCAGGCTATTAAACACGACATCAAACAAACTGAACAATAACAGCCTATAGCACTTTATCTGTTTATTTATTGTGTATATATATGGTTATGGTATATAGACACACTGAACTTTTATCTCGTTTCGTATTTTGCTTACATATTCTGTTGTGCTGCAGCAAGCAAGAATTTTATTGTCCTATCTGGAACACATGACAATAACACTCTCTTGACTCTTGACTCTTGAAATGGTGACAGTGAGAGGTAGACACAACAGACCATGGGTGATGGAATCTGGATCGACAAACAATCTGTTGGAGGATCTCACATGTGGAGGGAAATAACAGGCAATGTTTTGGGTCAGAATCCTTCTTCTCAACTGACAGAGTAGATGGGAGATAGCTGGTACAAACAGGTGAGGAGAGAGGTATTAGGCAGCAACCAGGAAACAATAGGTAGATCCAGATGCAGAGAAGACTGGAGACACAAGAACGCAGATAGTGGAACCTTGAGCAAAACACAAAGTGCTTGAGGAACTCAACGGGTCAGACAGCATCTGTGGAGGGAATGGATAGGTGACGTTTCAGGTCAGGATACTTCTTCAGTGATTGTGGAAGAGGGGAGAAAGCTAGAAAAGAGGTGGGGCCGTTTAAAGCCTGGCAAGTGATAGGTGAGGGATATTTTTTGATTGGCAAATGGGTAGTCCAGTCAGAACATGCTCGAAAAGCAAAAGCAGCAAGAATCACAGAGGAGGGGCAGTGAGGGAGGGTCTCATAGAAGTCTCCTTGGTGAGAGGTAGAGAACTGTGGACAGCAGTAGAGTTGCTGTCTTACAGTGCTTGCAATACTGCAGACCTGGGTTCGATCCCAACTACCGGTGCTGCCTGGATGGAGATTGTACGTTGTCCCTGTGACCTGCATGGGTTTTCTCCAAGATCTTCAGTTTCCTCCCACACTCCAAAGACGTACAGGTTTGTATGTTAATTGCCTTGGTATAAGTGAAAATGGTCCATAATGTGTGTAGGATGTGTTAATGTGCGGGGATCACTGGTCGGTGCAGATTTGGTGGGCCGAAGGGCCTGTTTCCGCGCTGTATCTCTAAAAGTAAAAATATTAAAAAACTACACTTCTTTAAAGTAGTCATACCTCAGGGATTTCACAGTGAAGCAGTAAAGTGTAGCCACAAGAAGTGCAGATACTCACGTAGGTGGGTGGTGGTGGTGGTGGGGGTGGGGGGGGGGGTGATTGGCAAATGGACCAAGTAACAAGGAAGGTCAGGGGTGGGTAGCTATAGTGGCTGAGGCTAGGAGGTGATGGGTGGGAGCAACAGAGGGCTGCAATCAAGGAGAGGGAGTGGAATCAATTAAGGGAGGTAGGGCGGATAGAGGGGATCAACGGGAGAGGGGACCAAATGGGATGAGTGTGTGGGTGATAAATAGGGGGAGTACATGGGTGTGGGGAAAGAAACTGATGTTATGGGGCTGGAGTGGAGATTTGAAACCAAGCGTTTGTGTGAAAGAACATGGGTAGATCAGAAAGAGAGAGAGAATGGGTCGGAGAGACAGTAGGTTACTTGAATCTGGAGAATTCAAAAATCATGCTGTCTGGTTGTAGACTACCAAGTCAGTATAAGAGGTATTTTTACTTTAGTTTGCACTTGGCCTCACCCTAGCAGTGGAAGGGGCAATAACAGATAAGCCACTGTGGAAATTGGAAGGAGAATTACAATGGCAAGCAACTGAGAGTTCCAGATGGCCATGGGAGGCAAAGCAATGATGCTCGGCAAACCAGTCACTTAATCTGCAGTTTGCCTCACTGATGTAGGGGAGGCCACATGCAATAGACCAGGATGGTGGTGGTGCAGGTAAATCTCTCTCAGCTGGAAAGGCTGTTTAAGTCCCTAGATAGCTGTGAGGGAGGAATTGTAGGGACCTCCCATGGTTTCAGGTTAAAGTGCCTGGGATGGGAAGGGATGGGTGAGGAGGGATGAGCATTCCAGGGAGAGAAGGAGAGAGTGGTACCTGGAGAAAGCAGGTACGGAGTTGGGAGGGGACGAGAGGGGGAGACCTGGCGATGGATCATGTTGTAGCTGGAACAATGACGAAGAATGATATATTGGGTGAGATGGCTAGAGAGGTGAAAGGTAAGGATCAAAGGAACTTTATCCCTATTCTGTCTGGGGAGATGCATGCTGAGAGTAGAAATGCAAGAAATGGAGGAGATGCCAATGGTCTCCATCAACCACAATGGTGGAGAAACCACATTTCCTGAAAAGGGAAGGACTACATCAGATAACAATAGACAATAGACAATAGACAATATGTGCAGGAGCAGTCCATTTGGCCCTTCGAGAGCTCCGCCATTCACTGTGATCATGGCTGATCATCCACAATCCGTACCCCGCCTTCCTTCTCCCCATACCCCTTGACCGCTATCTTTAAGAGCCCTATCTAGCTCTCTCTTGAAAGCATCAAAAGAATTGGCCTCCACTACATTCTGTGGCGGAGAATTCCACAGATTTACAACTCTCTGGGTGAAAAAGTGTTTTCTCATCTCCGTTCTAAATGGCCAATCCTTATTCTTAATCTGTGGCCCCTGGTTCTGGACTCCCCCAACATTGGGAACATGTTTTCTGTCTCTAGCATGTCCAATCCCTTAATAATATTATATGTTTCAATAAGATACCCTCTCATCCTTCTAAATTCCAGTGTATACAAGCCCTGTCGCTCCATTCTTTCAACATATGACAGTCCCGCCATCCCGGGAATTAACCTCGTGAACCTATGCTGCACTCCCTCAATAGCAAGAATGTCCTTCCTCAAATTTGGAGACCAAAACGGCACACAATACTCCAGGTGTGGTCTCACTAGGGCCCTGTACGACTGCAGAAGGACCTCTTTGCTCCTATACTCAACTCTTGTTATGGCCAACATGCGATTAGCTTTCTTCACTGCCTGCTGTACCTGCATGCTTACTTATGACCAGGAGAAAATAGCCTGATCACAAGAACAGAAGCAGCAGAGAAACTGTGAGAATGGGGCCACAGTTTAAGAATAAGGGGTAAGCCATTTAGAACGGAGACGAAGAAACACTTTTTCTCACAGAGAGTTGTGAGTGTGTGGAATTCTCTGCCTCAGAGGGCGGTGGAGGCAGGTTCTCTGGATGCTTTCTAGAGATAGCTGAATAGGGCTCTTAAAGATAGCGGAGTCAGGGGATATGGGGAAAAGGCAGGAACGGGGTACTGATTCGGGATTATCAGCCATGATCACATTGATCGAAGGGCCGAATGGCCTACTCCTGCACCTATTGTCTATTATCTATTTTCTATTGTCTATTGGGATGGCATCCTTACCATATAACCATATAACCATATAACAATTACAGCACGGAAACAGGCCATCTCGGCCCTACAAGTCCGTGCCGAACAATTATTTTCCCTTAATCCCACCTGCCTGCACTCATACCATAACCCTCCATTACAAGGGATAGAGTGGGATTCGATGTAATCTAGGTAGCCGTGGAAGTCAGTGGGTTTGCAGTAAATGTCAGTGGACCATTTGTCTCCAGAAATCGAGGCAGAGAGAAAGAGAAGGGTAAAGAGATGTTGGAAATGGGCAGTTGGATTTGAAGGGGGGGATGGTAGTTAGTTATGAAGTTGATGAAGTCGATGAGTTATGCATCCCCCCCCCTATCTCACCCCTTTATACTGGCTATCTAATATTCCAGTCCTGATGAAAGGCCCTGAAACAAAATGTAATTGGTCCATTTCAGATGCTGCTTAACCTGCTGAGTTCATCCAATTGCCCAGGAAGAGATGTGCTTGCAGACACTGAGGTCAATTACAACAATGAATCTATTTCCAATGTGCAAGAAAGAACTGCAGATGCTGTTTTAAATCGTAGGTAGACACAAAATGCTGGAGTAACTCAACGGGTGAGGCAGCATCTCTGGAGAGAAGGAATGTGCGATGTTTCGGGTCAAGACCCTTCTTCAGAGTGAAGAAGGATCTCGACCTGAAACGTCGCCCATTGCTTCTCTCGGCAGATGCTGCCTCACCCGCTGAATGTATTTCCAACACCTTTTCAGTTTATTCCTGTATCACAGCCTACAGAACAAATGTAAATCAAGTGATTGAGAGTTCTTTAATGTCAGGAATGAGTAACGCGTCAGTCTTAAGTGCATTTGTAATGAGTATGAATATATGTGAAAATCATCCATGCACTTCTTTTCGAGGAGGGAAAACATGGTAGGGTGGAGTTTTTACAAACAATAAATAAATATTGTGTTGTCAGAGGATGTAACAATATCAACATCAGTATATGTAAAAATCAAGCAGCTTGCATTGAAAATTCCTTGCTCTTCGAGTCAGAATAAATACCCTAGTTACAAGTATCTGATGCATTCCAACACTTTCTAAGGTCTAAATTTGGATACATTTAATTAGGGATCATGCCCTTTCTCTGCCAAAGCAACAGCAACAGATTGTGATAATTCTTGAAGAGGTTTCTGACACATGTCAAGAGAGTTGAGTCAGGAGAGTTTAATTGTCATATGTGCATGGATGAAAAAAGAATGAAATTCTAACGCTGCATCTTTACAGGCACATCAATGGAACACAACAAATAAGCAGACGGTAATCAATAACATAATAAATTATCAGTTATATTAGTTAACCACACCACAATGGTGCAAGCTGAAGTATATATAATAGTAAGATTAAACGAGAACTTACCAGTTTGAAGTTTGATCTTGATTTTATGAGGAGTTACGATGAGCGATTACGTGAAGAAGGGCCGTCCATCTGCGTGCGCATCAAATCTTCAAAGCAGCGGTGTTAAATCACAGATAAAAAGAAGACCTGAGAATAGTAAGATTGTGAAGAAAGTAGAACTTCGTTATGACCTTGATAGTATGAGGGTGGGAGCGGTGGGAACGTAATCGCTCATCGTAACTCCTCTTAAAATCAAGATCAAACTTCAAACTGGTAAGTTCTCGTCTAATCTTACTATTTTACTTCGGAGTCACGTGAGTGACGACGTGAAGATTTCAAAGCACAGTGATTTTACGCCGGTTACGAATCCAGGCGTCACACACTGAATGGATTGACCATGGATGCGTGTAATCATTAAAGCATTCAGACATTACGTAGTTAAGTAAAGACACTGATGCATTAAATGAAAGAAAAGTTTAAAAAAATAATTACCCCTCCCAACCTTGGGGGGAAACTAAGGGACAGAACTTAAAATGGTACGTGTAAACACCCCCAGTCCGGTTATGGGTTTGTTATAAAACCGGTGGACCATTATTTAATTTGTCCATCCTGCAGCCACTAGGATGTCGTCAAGGGGCACGTCCATAGCTCTTGCTGCCGACGTAGATGCAGCCCTGGTGGAGTGAGATTTAACCATATTAATATTTACTCCTGCTACCGGCATTACCTCCTTTGACCATCTGGAGATGGTTTGAGTTGACACTTTCTGGTGTGGTTTTTTATGGCTGATGAGGTCCGATTGTTCTGAGCCTCTGAGGTTATCCGTAACTCTCAGATAGTGGTGTTAGTATGTTACCACACACACAACCGTTGGTCCTCTGGATATGCCAAGAACTGGATCTCCATCCCTGGCATTCCTGGCCTGCTCTGTTTTATCAGGTTCCTGATTACGAATGTTATGTTGTTCATATTGGTGGTCATGTAGTCCAACCGTAGCTTTTGCAGTGTCTGGACTCTTTGTCAGCCTACCACCTTCAGGGTTAGTTATAGGCGGTTCCCACTGTCAAAGTAGGGTTAGTACCATGCTCACATCCCATGTGTCCATGTACCTTGGCCTTGGAGGTATTAAATTGTAAATTCCCTTCATGAATTTTGTTGTAAAGGGGTGCGTTCCTATCAACTCGTGCCCTGCTCCCAGCATCAGATAGGAGGAGAGTGCGCCTCTGGCACTATAGATTGCACCATAACTTTGTTTATAGTTATAGTACAGAGTTGAAAGGAACTCCAAGACACCGGTATCCGAACTGTGTTGTATTTGTTCGGACAGTCCTATGCCTTGAAATGGCTTCCTCAGAATCTGCAGACCAACAAGTTAATATGTTCATGTAGTGGATGATTACTCCCTGTAACTGGGTTCACTAGGAAGTCCCTGCTCTTGGGTACAGCCATAACTGGCTGGACTATAATCCCCAAAATTTTTGGGGACCAGGCTTGAGTAGGCCAATCTGGCACTACCAATATGCCTGTGGCTTAGTCTTGCTTGATTTTGGTCAAGCATCGGTTTGTGAGACAAATTGGCAGAAAGCATACATAAACATTCCTCCCCAATTGAGGGAGAAAGCATCCATTGCCTTTGCTCCTGGATCCAGCTCGCAGGACACATATCTGGGTAACTGATGGTTTAGTCTAGATGCAAACAGATCAATATCTGGTATGCCAAATCGTGTAGTTATTTCGTTAAATACTGTCCGATTCAACATCCATTCTGTGTTGTTATTAAACATTCGTGATCCAGCATCTGTCACCATGTTATATCTACCTCGTACATAGACCGCTGTTACCCAAATATTCCTCTCGATACACCAGTGCCAAATGAGGTTCGACAATCTGTCGTAAGATACAGATTTTACACCACCCTTGTTAATGGATATATGCCACCGCAGTGGTGTTATCAATCTGAATTTGAACAAGCACCGCTTCCATATTGCTACAGAAAACCTTGAGTCCATATTGTGCCCCCAACAATTCTGGGTAATTGATTCCATGTGTTGGGGAATTACAGACTCCTGCTCATTCCATCTGCCCCCACAGCTCTAGACTGTGTTGGTGACTCCCCATCCTTAGCCGCTTGCATTGGTCTGAAGAACCCCCGATGGCTTTCGAGCAAAATTTCCCTTGAGCTGTCTCACGTTCGTTATCCACCATAGTTATTCAACAATGGCCTTGGTCTTGGTCTTGGTCTGAAAACCTCACCATACTGAGCCTGCCTTGTAGGACAATTCTGGCCATTATTCTGAGTCTGCCTTGAAAGACGACTCTGATCATATTTCCGTGCCCAGCTTTCAAGCTACCACCGGCTTCAGTGAACCGCTTACCCCCTATGGAGGTGTGGGGTGTGTTGTCGCCTACTGATGAAGTTTTGCTTGTCGTTGGTACCTTGATTGGTCCGACAGCTTTTGCTTCCTTCTGGTCTTACCTGAAGAGAGGATTCGGCGGCTGGTTTCTCCAAAGTCACCCTGATAGCACTGTTCCCTTGCCGGCATTTGTAGCGTGCAAATATTCTGCCAACTGCTGTCTCTTGAGGCCATATGCATGTGCTTCAGTATGTTCATACTTTAAATTCGAGATCAGTTACCTACTGATCACTCACACTCCCCTCCACTGAGAGTGAGATGTGTAGGCAGCCCTGAAAACAGGTGCTGCCGCAGGCCCCTGAGGATACTTGCGCTGACATGGCCCCTCCAGTGGGCCTAAATGAGATTCTTGCTTTGGGTCAGACTGAAACTGACCGTGAATGCTCCTCTCCTCAGAGCAGGAGACATTTGCTAGATCTCTATCCAGGGAAGAACCTGGATGATTGCAGAAGTACTTCTTTCCTTTTGTGCTTATTATTCATTTTATGTAAAGTACTTTGGTGTCAATGCGAGTTAACTTAAACAGTGCTATATAAGTAAAAGTTACTTCCTTTCTTCTGCTTGTCCCTGGGAAGGTTTCCCCCCCTGCTTTTGTACTCTGATTCAGAGTGATTTCTTCCATATGTACTTCCCCCTCCAATGGGGAAGACATTGGGCTGCCTCATGTGCGAGTACTGCCTGCTGTAGGCCCGGGCTGACACAGCTCCCTCCTTTGGAGCAGGTCATTGTTGGAGCAACTTCTCCAAAAAGTTGCTCCATGTGGGAGAGTCATCCTCAGACGCTCTGCGTTGAGGGAAGGTATCCCTTTTCCCCGGAATCATCTGAGTTAACGGGTTTGTTTGACTTGCGGGTGGTTTTTACGTACTGCAGGACCACCAACGGAGCTCCTCCTCCTGCAACAAGTCTCCTGCCGGTTCAGCTGCCGGTGCTAATGTCGGGAACAAAACCGTCGCCCGCTACTGGAAATGCTGCGGTCTTCGGCAGCCGACTTCCCCGCGGACCGTCTCCTCGACATCTGGGCCCTGAAACTACAAAAAGCTTCAAGCCCGAAAGAACGCAGGTAAGTAGTTCAACTTTCCTTACCTGCCCATCCCGACAGGCTGGGAGGACACAGTGCCTGCCAGTCCGTCGCGCGCGTTGCGTTCAGACGTAATGACGCGCACGCAGATGGACGGCCCTTCTTCACGTAGTCACTCACGTGACTCCGAAGTAAAATTTTATACAAAGTCCACACTGGTTTGATGATACGAAAGAGTTATATAAAGTGGTTCAAGAACTTGTTGGTTTTTGGGAAGAAGGTATTCTTCAATCTGGAGCTAAATGTTCCCTAGCACCTTTACTACCCTATTGTAGCAGCAAGATGAGATCAGCGCCAGGAATGTGTGGTTATTTGAAGACATTAGCTGCCTTCTTAAGGCAATGCTTCTATGGTGGGGAAGTCAATACCCGTGATGGACCAGACAATATCCACCACTTTCTGCAGAATCATTCATTGTTGAGCATTAGAATTTGTGAACCAGGCTGTGCACAACCTGTTAATATGATCTCCACCCAACACTTATAGAAGTCTGATAGAGTATTTGGCCACATACAGAATCTCATCAAGTTCTGAGGAAGTAAAGGCGTTGATGAGCTTGTATTGAGTTGTGATGAATACTTGCCCACCCAGCAATAATCATAAATCCATTAGCACTGGATATATAATATTGGCCTGAGATTAATTGTGGTAACAGTTTGTCCATGGGCTCCTGAATGTTAGCTCAGCGATGCATGATTGAAATGTTGAATTGGCTTATGCACTGCTGTTAAATTATCGAGCTGATGATGCATCTTAATCTTTCAGTGCCAACTGGTGGCTTCAACCATGGACAGTTGAAAATTAATCAATGGTAAATTTAATCATTGCAAACTGAGCTCCTCAGAGATGGAAATATTTGCAGACCATTATGATGGATTATGGCTCTCTCATTTAGTTTTTGCACAAAATGTGTTCAGCAGCTGATAATACTGTGTGGTATGAGTGTTTCCTAAATCCCCTTGAACAGTCATATTGATAACAGTGCTGGCGCCAATCATCATTTCCTGGACCATAGGCTCTTTGGTGCATCAAGTGCTTTGTTCTGCTGTTTTACTGGAGCTGCATGTGTGACCACAGCAAAGTGTGTTCAAATCTTGCAGAAATGGGTTTCAGATTTTGCTTGAGTTGCAAAGAAGACCAGCATGGAAACAGAAACATCTCATGGTAGGCTTTTTTGTAGACAATACCATTCAATTTCAATAAAAAATAAAACATGAGCGTGAGACACAATTTATCATACCTATCGGGAAGTATAGGATTTAGGGAACATTTACCTCCAGATTCAAGAATTCCTTCTTCCCAAAAAGCACCATTTCTTGAGCCACTTTATATAACCCTTTCTTAGCATCAAACCACTGTGGACATTGGGTGGGAAATGGGAGAATTTCTAAACATGAATTATTCCTGTTTTGTGCTTGTTAAGCTGTTGGATTGTGGTAAACCAACAACACATTTTGATGTTTAAGAAAGAACTGCAGATGCTGGTAAAGACTGAAGGCTGATCTGAAGGCGGATCTGTCGGACATGTACTATTCCAGGCACACGAGTGAAGATTAATGGATACACTTGTTGATTCTGGAATTATGAGGTGAACTCTCAGATGATCCAAAGTCATCCAACCCTATGCTTACACAAGGAACTGTAGATGCTGGACTTTGGAGCAAAATATAAAGCAACGGAGATACTCAGTGGGGCAACCAGCATCCGTGAAGGAAATGGAAGGGTGGTGTTGCAGTTTGGGACTCTTCTTCAGGCTGATTGTACTAGGTTGGGGGGTTGGGGGGGGGGGGGGGGGGAAAAGGGAGCCTGTCATGTGATAGGTCAATATGGGAAGTGGGGATTGTTTTGGCTGATGGTGACAAAGGCTCGAGAAGAAATGGAGACAAAGGGGTGACAGATAAGCAGAGAAGAAGAGTGAAAAATAAAACCAGAGGGAGGTGTATAGGTTGAAGAAGATGGTGGGAGAAATGGGTATGGAGCGGGGGTCACAGGACAAAGAGAATGGGAAGGGTTTGGTCTTACATAAAATTGGAGAATTTGTTGTTCATACCATCGGGTTGTAAGTTATCCAAGTGGAATATGAGATAGTGTTCCTCCAGTTCACACTGGCAATGGAGGAGACCCAGGATAGAAATGTCAGTCTGGGAATGGAAAGGGCTGTTAAAATGTTTAGCGACCAGGAGAGCCAGTAGTCCCTGGCAAACCGAGCACAGGTGCTCTGCGGAATAGTCGCCCAGTCTCCGCTTGGTCTCCCCAATATGAAGGAGGCCACATAGGAAGCACAGAATGCAGTACAGTAAACCGTCACTTTTAAGGACCTCTTTATAATGGAGTTCAGCTACTGCCCTACCGACTGCTGCCTACGCCACCCCCCGTATCGCTCCGCCTCTCTGGCTGCTTACAGCTCCTGACTGCCCAGGCCATCCCCAGCACACACCGCTTCCATGCCAGACCTTCTGCCGCCATCGCCCGCCCACCCACGCAGCTCCATCGGCCACTTCCAGCCCACGTCCGCTGTTTTCACCACCCCCACCAACACTCACCTGCATTCTGGCTGCCAGCGACTCTGCCAATCCTCGCCTCTCCTCCGGCACTTTTAGGCGGGGGACACCAACTCACCTGGATTCCAGGCCTAGTTCCAGACTGAGAGTCTACAGAAGGTTCTCGACCTGAAACGTCACCTATCCATGTTCTCTAGAGATGCTGCCTGACCTGCTGAGTTACACCAGCATTTTGTGTCTTCTTCTGTATTCACCATCAATGCAGTTGTTTATTTGTACTACTTACACAAGATAATACCTAGCTTGGTTTCTAGCAGACAATAGGCAATAACAGACACCAAGCCCCCCCCCCCCCTCCCCCCCACCTCCCCCTCCCTCCCCGGCCTCCGTTATAGATTACGTTAGAAGAGGTGCATGTGAACCTCTGTCTCATTCAAAAGAGCTGCTGTGTTCCCTGGATAGAGTTGAAGGAGAAGGTGAAGGGGCAGGTTTTACATCATTGCAGGGGAAAGTACCTGGGGAAGGGACTGTTTGGGTGGGAAATGGTTGAGTGATTCAACGTTGCAGAGGGAAAGATCTCTGCGGAAAGCAGAATGTATGATTGGTGATGAGATCACGTTGAAGGTGACAAAAAAGTAGGAGATTGATGTGCTGGATGCTGGATGAAATGTAAGGATCCAGAGAACTTTATCCTTGTTCCATCTGGGGCTCAGGAGAACAAGAGCAGAACTGCAGATTATTGCCTATTTATTAATTTTGTCTATTATGAATGACAGAGGAGATATAGGTGAGGGAGCTATCCACAACAGCATGGGGAAATCATGCTTACTAAGGAAAGAAGATACTTCGTTTTTTAGTTTGGAGATACAGCACGGAAACTTCGGCCCACCGAGTCCACACCGACCAGCAATCCCCACACATTAACACTATCCTACACACACTAGGGACAATTTACACCTATACCAAGCCAATTAAACTACAAACTTCTACGCCTTTGGAGTGTGGGAGGAAACTGAAGATCTTGGAGAAAACCCACGGGAGAATGTACAAACTCTGTACAAACAAGCACCCATAGTCAGGATCGAACACGGGTTTCTGGTGCTATAGGGTAGCAACTCTACCGAGCAACACCACCTTGCTGCCCATATCTCAAATATCCCAGCTGGAAACCCTCATCTTGCTAGCTGATGCGGCGGAATGGAGAAATCGGGGGAAGGGGATGGCAAGAGGCATGGTTGGAGGAGATGTGGTCCAGATAACTGTGGGAGAAATTGTGGGAGAAATCGACTGATAGAAATGTTATAGTAGATGTCAGTCTATAGTCTGATGTCTGTGATATAGACATTTTAGAAAGTGGGGAGAGATATCAGAGATAGTCCAAGTGAACTTAAGGGCAGGGTGGAACTTAATAGTCAAAATGGCCAAATCAATGAATAATGCACAGGTTCAGGAGCCAGAACCGATGCAGCAGAGAAAGAGTGTACATTGGAAGAAGGACTGTTTGGTGTAACCAACAAAAAGGCAGGCATAACTGGGGCCTGTGTGAGAGCCCATGGCTGCACCTTTAACTTGAAGAAAATGAGAGGACTCCAATGAAAGGTTAATGGTGATGACAAGTTCTGCCATGCAGAGGAGAGTATTAGTAGAGGGGAACTTTTGCTTTTCCTTTTCCCATTTCCCTTGAACTGCAGGACACAGAGGAGACACAGATGAGAGATCCACCCACAACAGCAGGGGGAAATCATGTTTACTAAAGAAAGAGGACATCTTGGATGTCCGGGAGTGGAAAGCTTCATCTTGGGAGCAGATGCGGTGGAGACAGAGATATTGAGAATATGAGATGTTGGCCTTCAAGGAACATTGACATTTTGCTTATATGGAAATAAAGTGATTATGTGACATATTTACTTTAGTTTTAGAGATACAGTGTGGAAACAGGCCCTTCGGCCCACAGAGTCCAAGCCGACCAGCGATCCCCGCACATTATCATTATCCTACATACACTACAATTGACATTTATACAAAGCCAATCAACCTACAAACCTGTACGTCTTTGGAGTGTGTGAGGAAACCGAAGATCTCAGAGAAAACCCACGCGGTTACGGGGAGTATGTACAAACTCCGAACAGACAGCACCCGTAGTCAGGATCAAACCCGGGTCTCCGGCGCTGCAATCGATGTAAGGCAGCAACTCTACCACTGCCCAACCTGCCGCCCTACTTCCCAAGTAGATTGAACTCAGAAGGCAAGTTGAAATGCTCAAGTTTCAGACTTCCAGCATTTTAATTGAACAATGCAAATATTAACTGTGAGCATGCTTCAGTCAGGGAAAGAAGGAAAGAAAATCCTCAGAAGCAACAGATAAAGGATCCAACATGAGATACAGCTTGAGTCCAGGGCACAGCTTAAATTAACTGTGGTGTCTTACAAAAAACTGGTAACGTTATAATCTGAGGCAGCAAAGTGCAATTAGGAGAATGAGAGGAAGGGCTCACCATGTTACTTGCATTGTGTTATCCATATAAATATAATCATCTGGTGTTTACACCCAATCTTGATGAGGATTTTTGATC
The DNA here is from genome assembly GCF_010909765.2 of Amblyraja radiata. Classification (NCBI taxonomy): domain Eukaryota; kingdom Metazoa; phylum Chordata; class Chondrichthyes; order Rajiformes; family Rajidae; genus Amblyraja; species Amblyraja radiata. The sequence goes on from NC_045959.1 coordinate 37,709,228, forward strand.
TGATACAGTAATACTACTTTCTTTCCCTCTCAGACTTACTGAGTGATCACAGGAAATTCTGCATCCATATTAAGTAGTTAATGATTTTGGATTATGTGGAATTTGATCTCCTCATCCACAGCTAATAAACACATACTTGACAAGTACCTGCATCTCATTGACTCTGTGTGGTTCATGACCAACACAGAAGGAGATTTTCACTTGATGTGGTAGAATAGAAGTTTCACATCATATTTGTTTGTGCAGTCAGTAATCACTTCTGACTACACCATGATTTTGTGTAGTCAGAAGTTGGGCACTATTTTCTGGTAGTGTTTCAAAATAATTGCAGAAACCTTCTCTGTGTAAAATATAAAAGCAGTTTGTTACATCAAAAGACTTAAAGCATTTTTCATATTATTCACCCATTTTGTAACAAACGACAACTGAAGTCAGACTAACATTCATTACATAACACTTCCACCTCCAAAGTTTATATAAAAGAATTATAACAAGAATTTTACAGCTGCTGTGTCCTCAGGTAACAACTTCACCTGCATATTTCAATTGCAAAATGCTCTCTTTGAACAATCATGAACACAGAAGGATGAACGTGTTATTGACCCAAATGATCAGCCATGATCATATTGAATGGCGGTGCAGGCTCGAAGGGCCGAATGGCCTACTCCTGCACCTATTTTCTATGTATCTATGTATCTATATGAATGATCTCTATAAGTCAATAACATTTTGTTTTTAATCAGAAGTCCCATCATTTTTATTTTATTTCAGGCTTCTTCCAATTAAGTAGAGTGCAAATAATATGCAATTTTGCTACTCAACACAATATTTTATTCAACCTCATGAACAAATGCTGATGGATATTTCATCCACTTGATTTTGCTATTGATAACCAGATTATTCCAAAGCTTGACCCCATTATCAATGGATAAACATCTGGACATTCCTTCCTGAACTTCAGAGCAATATAGAGAAACTTGAGAGCAGATTTCTCAGGGCAGTCATGGCGGCACTGCAGCAGAGTTGCTGCCTTACAGCAAAATGCAGCACCGGAAACCCGGGTTCGATCCCGACTACGGGTGCTTGTCTGTACGGAGTTTATACGTTCTCCCCGTGACCTGCATGGGTTTTCTTTGGGATTTTCGGTTTCCTCCCACATTCCAAAGATGTACAGGTTTGTAGGTTAATTGGCTTGATAAATGTAAAAAAAAAAGAATTGTCCAATATAAAATTGTCCAATTTCCAGTAAAGTCCCTCCAGTATAGTCCTTGGTGGACGCTTAGGAAGGTACAAGGTACAAGGTGCAAGGATCATTGGAAAAGCTGCCATGCTTGGTCACACCACGATTAATTATTGCAGCACTAGTGAACAAAGCCAAAGGTTTTATTTGAATTCTTGGAATGTTTACTAATATAAACCATGTCCATGATTCAGATTCAAGAATGTAAGTACCATTTGCAGCAATGCGTGGCTGCAATGTTGACTGTAACTAGGGAAGAAAATCTGCTGTAATCTTGTAAAAATGATATGTACATCATGCCCTTATTTTCCTCAACAAAATTATAGGAAAACCTAAATTCCTATAAATGATACAGGTTTGTAAAGAAGTTACCTCTTTAAAAAAAAATAATTCTTGAACAAACAATTCTGAACCTTCATAACTCCATTTTGTTGGAATGTTGCCAATTTTGCAATGAATAAAACATTCCAAATAATTGGCATAAAGTGTTAGAATAACAGCATCTTTTTAATTGATTTTATTTATTTGATAATTCATTTAAATTAAATAATTGCAGCATCGCTGGAGCATTCTTCAGGTCCTGACCCGAAACGTCACCTTTTAATGTTCTCCAGAGATGTTGGCCACAATTGATCACTTATTTACACCAGTTCCATGTTATTCCATGTTCTCTTTTAGTGGCGGCAACATTAAAGTACTGTCGCCACCACTAAAGTACATCACAGCACCAGACATCTGGGTTTGATCCAGAGATGAGGTATTCCCGGACTTTGTGTCATTTTTTGTTAACCTGCATCTGCAGTTTTTTGTTTCTCCATTCCAAATAATTGGGTGAAATTCATCTGCATGTAATCCATATTGATTAAATAAGTTTGCTTGGTATAATACACATTTGACAACTTTATCTCAAGTAAACTATTTGAAAGTACAGCTTTTAATGATTTATCAAGTGGTAAAGTAATTGATATCCCTTGATTCCACTGAACTGAGCTTTTAATGCTGCTTCTACTTCAAATCGACCAACTGAAGACTACTGAGAAAACTCTGGATTCTGCAATCCATCGTGGCTCAGCGGTACATAAGGTAATGCAGTTGTAATCAAAGGAAAGATAACAAAATGTTAATTCACGCAGAGTTAAACATAAGTAATAATTTTGCTGCTTGGTAATGCCTGTCATATTATGTGATATCATATTCATATTACTTGCACTGAAAATCTAATTATTTGGAAGTATTTTATTTCAAGGAATAGTGTTCTCGAAAAAAGATTTATCTCTAAAAAATGTGCCTTACTGATTAGACGAATTCCGGTCAAAGTTAGTGAGGCATGGCAGGATGAACATTGTAATAATTGAAAGACACATCCAAGTCACTTTGAATCATTAATACATCACGTTAATGCTCACCTAGATTTTGCGTTTTCCCTGTGATCATTTCAACACACATTATCATACATAATCATAACGATGAATACAGAAATGCAGTAATAAAATCACACAACTCTAATAAACTCAACAACATCAGCATTGAGCACATTAAAGTACTGTCGCCACCACTAAAGTACCTCACAGCACCAGACACCCGGGTTTGATCCAGACCTCGACTGCGGTCTGTGTGGAGTTTGTGCATTCTCCCTGTGACCATGTGGGCTGCCTTCAGGTGCTCAGGTTTCCTCACACATTGCAGGTGAATTGGTCTGAATAAAAATGGCCTTAATGTCCCATGAGTGAACGAGGACATGTGATAACATGGGACTGGTATAAATAGGTGATCAAATGTCGGCATGGACCAGAGTGAAGGGCTTGTTTCCATGCTATATTTCTAAACTAAACTAAGCAAAGAGATGGAATTAATCAAAATTCACACATGCTTTAAAATATTGTTTCCACTTGATAGGAATTTTACTTTATTTCTCTAGCTGTGAAAATCGACTAGAAACTAAGTCACGATGGACACAATTGATAAATAGCCAGCAGTCTGAAGGCACAAGTCTGCATTTTTAAAGAAGTATGAAATGACCTTGTGAGTGATAGAAACATTTCACTTGGTGCAAGAACACTAATGAGGCCCATTTAGTCAATAATTTAATGAATGATTCAATAGGCACCGGAGGTAGCCGGCAACTGGTCAATGAGTTCTCTACAACCTCTTAACCTCGAAGGATTGTGTGGAAGATGATAAATAGCTTGAACATAAATGCAATGTAAATAATGATGGTCTCTGCCGATCATGTCACACCACTGGATATAATGCAATACAATTTACTTCTACCATATAGGGCCCAACCAGGCTGACTGTTGTCTGCAGTTTAACTATTCAAAAAACAATATTTTCTGGACTTTGAACTTGAAACCCAAAAGTCTAAATGGCACGTTTCTAGGGCTAAATTTATCAGTTCATCCCTCTGTTAGTTTCCTACTGGAGTCTAAAGCAAGGCCACTTAAATCTGGTAAACTGGGTTAAATTAAAGTTAAATTAAAATGTCCTGTGTCAGAAATGCAGGCATAATGACCAGTTTCTCACCCTTATTCTATAGATGTTCCTGCTATCCCCTGACTAACCAAATTAAAACCTCCATACTTGCAGCAAATCACTTCATTCCTGAGTTATTCCAGTCTGAAGAAGGGTCCCAACAACGTTTGTTGTGGTTCTCCGCTATTTTGAGGCAGAACCACTAAAATGATTTAAACCCCTTTGTATATAAACCCTTTCAGTATGATTTTCCATCTAGGAGGCAAAGAGAAGTTGAATTTTAAAAGCAATTTTGCTCCAGTTTTGTGCTTTTGTGCTATTTCTGTAGTTTGATGAATTTTTAATTTACTTTTTTCATATATCGGAATGGTGCACCCCTAACATTGTCAGCCGTCAGGGTGTTTTTGAGCAGGGCATCACTGGTACACCATCTGTCTCTTATCATAACTTGGAGTCACTCTGCACCCTAGAACACAGAGGACCATTAGATAAACCTTCCAGGCCAGTCCGGGTAAGAACAGGCAAGCAGCAATCACAGCCTCCAACTTTGGGCAGTACAAGTCCAGGGGAAGGAGAACTGGAAGAACAGCACCTCATATTCCGCTTGGGTATCTTAAAACCCAAGTGGTCCAGAGCGGAGTGGAGGGCCCGCGAGATCGCATCCACCGTTGATCTGTTGTGGCGGTAAGCGAACTGCAGTGGGTCCAGGTTTTTGTCGAGGTAGGAGTTCATTTGCACCATGATCAACCTCTCAAAGCACTTCAACACCACCGGCGTTAGTGCCACTGGTCAACAGTCATTGAGGCACATCGCCTTACTCTTCTTGGGCACTGGTATAATTGATGCCCTTTTAAAGCAGGTGGGGACCTCAGACCTCAGAAGTGAGAGGTTGAAAATGTCCGTAAAAACTCCAGCCAGTTGGTCCGCACAGGTTTTTAGAACACGACCGGGTATACCATCAGGTCCAGGTGCTTTTCGGGGGTTCACACCTCTGAAGGATTTCCTGACGTCGGCCTCTGTGACTGAGACTGAAATGCCATCACAGCGAATGGGGGATCGGGAAGGCACGTCAGTATTCTCCCTATCAAAGCGTGCGTAAATCGCATTGAGCTCGTCAGGGAGTGATGTTTCGCCAACATTCGAGCTGCCTCCTGGTTTCGCCTTGTAGGAGGTGATTGCATTCAGGCCCCGCCACAGCTGCCGAACATCTGTCTCATCCCCCAGTTTGGAGCAGAAGTCCCTTTTGGCCTTTTTGATGGCCTTACCAAGGTCGTATCTGGACTTCATGTAGGCCACTGTATCATCGGAAGTGAATGCCCTGTGTCTGGACTTCAGAAGAGTGCGGATCTCAAAGTTCATCCAAGGTTTCTGATTAGGAACCACTCGGAAGGTTTTTGTGGGGATGCAGTCCTCCACACATTTCTTTACGAAGTCTGTAACGACTGTGGCTTATTCGTTCAAGTCCGTTGCCGAGTCCTTGAACATTGTCCAGTCTACAGACTCCAAACATTCCTGGAGTTGTTCCTCAGCCCCCCCCCCCGCCCCCCCCCCCCGCCCCCCCCCCCCCCCCGACCAGCTCTGTACTGTCCTCACTTCTGGGGGTGCGCTCTTCAATTGCTGCCTGTAGGCAGGAAGAAGTATGTATGGTCGAATTTACCGAAGTGAGGGTGAGGGATAGAGCAATGGGCATTCTTGATGGTGGTGTAGGAGTGGTCGAGGGTGTTAGGTCCTCTGGTGCAGCAGGAGACATGTTGGTGGAAGTTAGGGAGTGATTTCTTTAGGTTTGCCTTATTGAAGTCCCCAGCAATGGTGGTAAATGCCTCGGGGTAAGACGTCTGGTGTTTGTTGACCATGGCGTGCAGCTCCTCCAGTGCCAGACAGACGTCTGCCTGGGGTGGGATGTAGACCGCGGTCAGGATTTGTAAAATTGTTTCTAGTGTGTGTAGGGTGGTGTTAATGTACAGGGATCGCTAGTCAGTGCAGACTCGTTGGGCCAAAGGGCCTGTTCCCGTACTGTAACTCTAAACTAAACTAAACTAAAAAAAAACTAAGCATTGAATCCAATAAGGTTTTCATTGAAATGGAGATCAAAGATTCAAAGTTTCTAAGGTTCAAAGGTCACATGCACCAATTAAGGTACAGTGATATTCGATTTACCATACAGTCATACTAAAAAAAAGCAAAAGACACATACATAAAAGTTAACATAAACATCCACCACAGCAGATTCCCCATATTCCTCACTGTGATGGAAGGCAATAAAGTCTGATTTTCTTTCTCTTTATTCTCCCGTGGTTGGGGAAGTCAAACCATCTGCAGTCAGGGTGATCTAAACTCCCGCAGTTAGCGATCGAAGCCCCTGCATTGGGGCGATTGAAGCTCCCGCGATCACAGCGATCGAAGCTCCAGCGGCTTGGAGCTCCCGAAGCCGGTCTCTAACCAAGGACTGAAAGCTCCGTGATGTTGAAGTCTGCAGTGCAGATGGAGATAATCTGAGGACAAATGGAAAATGATTAAACATGCATTTCCTCACCCTAAATTAAGTAATTGAGCTAAGAGGAGTAGACAATAGTCGTGTATATGCATGTTATGAGGTCGTCTTCCAAATCACCAGCAACTCATTTTCAGAAGCATCCAAGACAAAGGTATCCCATCAAGAGTAAACAATAACACCTCTGACAATAATGGTTCATAACAAGGCCTTAAAAAACAGATTGCTTCCTGGGTATCAGGAGCATGCTCTCAATGATATGCAGGCATTGATGTTGAAATGCACAATTGCCTTCAGTGCACCACCATGGCCTTTGGGTGTCTGAGGATAAGAGTTGACAGGGAAATAAGAATCATTCTGCATTCCACCAGCTATCACAGCATCTCAAAAAAGTGTAATGGTACCTCCAATGCTGACTCCAAAATATACTTGAGAAAGAACAACATCCCCAGCGATTCATGGGAATGTCTTGGCCTACAAGTGCTCTGAATTAAGAAGCATTCACAATGGCATAGAAAACATGGAGGACAATCACTAAAAGCTTGCAGAAGCCCAGCATCAATGCCTGTTCCCAAATAGCCCATCCAATTTGTAAATTAGCATCAACAGCACTTTTTATTCTAAACGTACATTCATCCCATTTTTTCTCTCCCCATATGGATGTCCTTAGCACCCCATGGCTTCTACCTCTCACTTATCATGGAGGGCAATTTAAAATGACCACTTAACTTACAAACGCACACATCTTTGGGATGTGGAAGGAAGCTGGACCACCTTAGGAAAATTATGCAGGGACAGAGAGAATGCACAAACTCCACACAGATGGCATCCAATATCAGGATTAAACCCAGGTCTCTGGTGCAGTGAGATAGCAGCTCTATCAGCTGTTGTCTTGGTGCTATCTACAAAGCCGAACAGTTGGTATGCCTGAAAAGTTGATAACACTTCAGTTTGCTTTGAACTTATCTTCAATGCAAACATAAACTATTTATGACTGGCTTTGCAAACAGCAGTTGGGCCACATTAAATGTGCCACAAAAGAGCAGCACTCAGCATGTGTTCCAAGAAGCAATTGAAAACATTAAAGTTTGTTTTATCTAACATCATGATTGAATGCGATACCAGTTTGAGTTACTCAGAGTGTGGCCAGCAAGCTCCGACTGAAAGCACTGTTCAAAATAATTAAACACAGTGCACAAATGATCAGTTGCATGAGGATGAATGAATGAATGAATAAGTTTATTGGCCAAGTATTCACATTCAAGGAATTTGCCTTGGTGCTCCGCCCGCAAGTGACAACATGACATACAATGACAGTTATGAATGACACATAAAACATTAAACATTATCAAGTTAATTTTAATCAGAATATATATATACAGTATATATTCAAAGTTGAAGGTCCATGCTCCCAACGAAAGTGTCTTCATCTCTATTGCTACTCATCTCCATCCCTATTTAAATCTTTATTTAAAAAGGGGGGCACGGTGGATCAGCAGCAGAGTTGCTGCCTTACAGCACTTGCAGCACTTGCGGTACCAGACACCTGGGTTCGATCCCGATTACGGGAGCTGTCTGTACGGAGTTTGTACGTTCTCCCCGCGATCACGTGGGTTTTCTCCGAGATCTTCGGTTTCTTCCCACATTGCAAAAGATGTAGAAGTTTTTTAGGTTAATTGTGTTTGAATTAAAATAATGTAAATTGTGCCTAGTGTGTGTGTAGGATCGTGTTAATATGCAGGGATCGCTGGTCGGTGCGACACATGGGCCGAGGGTTTGGACACGCTGGAGGCAGGAAACATGCTCCTGATATTGGAGGAGTCCAGAATCAGGTGCAATGGTTTAAGAATAAGGGGTAAGCCATTTAGAACGGAGACAAGGAAACACTTTTTCTCACAGAGAGTGGTGAGTCTGTGGAATTCTCTGCCTCAGAGGGCGGTGGAGGGAGGTTCTCTGGATGCTTTCAAGAGAGAGCTGGATAGGGCTCTTAAAGATAGTGTAGTCAGGGCATATGGGGAAAAGGCAGGAATGGGGTACTGATTGGGGATGATCAGCCATGATCACATTGAATGGCGGTGCTGGCTCGAAGGGCTGAATGGCCTACTCCTGCACCTATTGTCTATTGTCTATTGTTATTTGATTGTAGCTGACTGTGGGAAAGTGCGAGGCCATGAATTTCAGTGATGGAAATCAAAGGGATTTAAATGGAGTGAGATTGTGAATGGGCGGACGACAGAACATCTAAATGTCCCTGTGTGTGCTTGCTACACCTGCCCGCTAACTTTTGATGATTCACACACAGGGACATTTAGATTTTCTGTCGTCCGCTCATTCACAATCTCACTCCATTTAAATCCCTTTGATTTCCATCACTGAAATTCATGGCCTTGCACTTTCCCACAGTCAGCTACAATCAAATAACAATAGATAATAGACAATAGGTGCAGGAGTAGGCCATTCAGCCCTTCGAGACATGGCAAATTAGTAGGACATTGAGGTTAGAAATAGAGAAGTGCTGCTACAGATGTATCGGTTGATGGTGAGGCCATGCTTGAAATCCTGCACACAGCTTTGGCCCACCTTCTAGTGTTGAAGGCAGTCTCTAAGATAATTTATTACGCTGATTCCCGTGGTGACAGACTTGTACTATCACAAGTTGCTTAAGAACTTGCATAATATTGTTTAGAGATTGTGGAATGAGAGATGATCTTAATGAAGCATACAGGATCACGATGACCCAATGATGACTGGGTAGATTTTGAGATGTTTCCACCAGTGGGAGAGAGCCAAACGACCAGACATAGTTACAGGGTGTGGGTTCATCCTTTAAAACTCAGTTTACTTGGAAGGAATCTTCAGTCAGTATAATTTATTGTCACGTGTACTGAGGTACAGAGAAAAGCTTTAGTTGCGTGCTAGCCAGTCAGCAGAAACACAATGCATGATTACAATTAATCCATTAACAGTGTACAGATACATGATAAGGGAAAAGCATTTAGTGCAAGGTAAAGCCAGCAAAGTCTGATCATTGATAGTCCAAGGACCATAAAGAGGTAGATAGTAATTCAGTCCAGCTCTCTGGTTATGGTGGGATGATACAGTTACCTGATAACAGCTGTGAAGAAATTGTCTCTGAATCTGGTGGTGTGCGTTTTCACAATTCTATACCTTTTGCCAGATGGGAGAGGGGAGAAAAGGGAGTGGCCTGGGTATGACTCTTCCTTGATTATGCTGCTGGATTATGCTGCTGCTCCAGTCGAGGCAGCTGGATGAAGAAATGGAATCAATAGAAGGAGCTGTTCACAAACCAAGCTGTGATACATCCTGATAAAATGCTTTCTGTGGTGCATCTGTAGACGTTGGTGCGAGTTGTAGGGGACATGCCAATCTTCCTAAGGGTTCTAAGGAAGTAGAGGTATTGGTGTGCCTTCTTGGTCGTTGCTTCAATATGGGTGGTCCAGAAGAAGTTGTTGGTGATATTGACTCTGAGGAATGTGAAGTTTTCGACCATCTCTACTTCGGTACCGTCAATGCAAACTGGATTATGTGTACCGCTTTGCTTCCTGAAGTCGAACACTATCTCCTTTGTGTCGCTGACGTTGAGAGAAAGGTTGTCTCAGCATCAGGACACGAGGTTCTCAATCTCTTTCCTGCACACCATCTCATCATTATTTTATATCCAGCCCACAATGGTGGTGTGGTCTGCGAAGTTGTAAATTTAATTATATTTGTACATGTCTGCATAGTCGTGGGTGTACAAGGAGTAAAGAAGGAGGCTGAGAACGCATCCTTGCAGAGTACCAGTGTTGAGGATTATCGTAGAGGGTGATTTGTCCCCTATCCTCACTGATTGGGTTCTGTTGGTCAGGAAGTCGAGGATCCAGTTGGAGATCTGGTGGACATCCGGTGGCGCTGTTGCAAGCTGCCTCAGCCCATGGTCTGACTGTCTTTTTTTATTTTGTTATGTTTAGAGTGTTTTTTTTTTGTTTTTTTTGTTTTTTTTTCCAGTATTTTATGTGGGGGGAAGCGGGTAGCGTAAGGGGGAAACTGTCCTTCAGTCACTTCCTGGCGAGGATGCGGCTATTATCTGAGTCACGTCCTCAACCCCCCCCCCCCTCATGGCCTACCAGCTGGATTGGCGCGGCTTTCCCTGCCGGGACCGGACCAGAATTTCAGCAGCGGCAGTGAGGCACTGGAAACATCGCGGAGTGGGCGAGGCCTTCCTGGGATAGCCGCTTGGAGCTCCGGAGTATTGGGCCGCTGCTCCAACAACGTGGAGCTGCGGGTGCGGAGCTCCCAATGCGGGCAGTGCTGACCTCAACATCGCGGAGTCCTGGGACCACTTAGATCACCTGCAGAATCCATGACTATGGACCAGTCCACTGACTCAAAGCAGTCATGTAAGATGTCATCCGTGTCCATTGACCACCATTTCACAACTCTCTGTACGTACCGTTTCCTCCCGCATCAGTGTTTGTTTGTAGGCAGGGACCAGAAGCACAGCTAGGTGATCAGATGTCCCGAAATGTGGGTGAGGGACAGAGCGATAGTCATTTTTTATTGATCATTATTTATTTTCCAATATGCAGGTAAATCTCTAGAAATCTCCACAATAAAAAAGAATGCGTTGGATTGCTGAGGTATTTACAGTGAATTAGAAACATTTTTGAAGATTTGGAGAACTAATTCCAGGAGCCCTAGCTGTGATTTACAAGTCGTCATTAAATATACCTGCTTCAGGTTGAGCAGGCGAGGACTTTATTCCTTAGAGCGCAGGAGGATGAGGGGTGATCTTATCGAGGTGTACAAAATCATGAGAAGAATAGATTGGGTAGATGCACAGAGTTTCTTGCCCAGAGTTGGGGAATAAAGTTCCAGAGGCCACTCTTTCACATAGAGGGTGGTGAGCTGGAGGGTGATGAGGGAAGTACTTGAAACAGGTACTATCGCAACGTTTAAGAAACATCTGGACAAGTACATGGATAGGACAGGTTTATGTTAACTATAATATATCAATAAAAGGGTAGTTAACAATTCTGCACTAGCAAATGATAAAAGCTAATACCAAATATAGATCATAGACTATGTCAAAATGATCCCATAAGATCATTATACACAAAACTGAAGTAGGGTGTTCAGTCGCTTGATCTCTTTCCACCATTCACTGCGATCATGGCTGAATTGATGCTCCTTGTCCATTCTCCTCTTCTTTCCCCATAAACCCACAATTCTTGTATTAGTTAGAAATCTATCTGCATCAGCCTTAAATATACCCAAGGACTCTGCCTCTGTAGACATAGTTTCAAAATCTCACAACCCTTTGAGACAGGAAATTCTTCATCATCTCAATCTGAACCGGGATCCCCATGATCATGCTCACCTATGTTGGAATCACAACATTTACCCCATGCAGCTAAATCTTTTTCCCGACCCAGCCCCTCTTCCCCCACTAACCACAAATCCTCACTTTCACTCATTTATTTTCTTATGTCCATTCAAAGCATGAATTTAGGAAATATGGAGAATGAACATAGATGACAAGAATGCAACAAGAAAGAAACAATACATATCCTAAAAAAAACGTACAGGGAATAATATATCCTGAGAGGTCAAATAACAGGGCACAAAGGCTGCATGTTGTGTGTCTTGGAAAATAGCAAAGGACAAAAGAGACTGCACTGTGAGTATTGTGTGCAGTTCTGGTCACCATTCATGGAAAGGATTTAAGTTAGACACATTTCAGAAAAGACCACAGACAAGATAGACTATTTTCTCTGGAGCCAAGGGAACGTAGTGGGGTGACAGAATGGAGGATTATAAAATCGTGAGGTGAATAGATAGGGTGAAGGGTGGCAGTCTTTTCCCCAGGATAGAGAACCCTGAAACTAAAGGCATAGATTTAAGGTGAGAGGAGAAAGATTTAAAAGGGAATGGAGAGGCATGTTTTTCACATGAAATGATCTGTTAAAGGAAGTTGTAAAGCCAGGCACAAATACAATGGACAAGTATGTGGATAGGAAAGGATAAGGGCTAAATATTGGCAAATGGGGCCAGCTCAGCGAGACACCTGGTTGGCATGGAGGAGTTGGACCTAAGGGTTTTTTTTCCCCATGCTGTATATTCTATCACTCAGTGGAAATAAAGGGGAGGCCATTTAAGACTGAGGTGAGAAAAAACATTTTAACCCAGAGAGTTGTGAATTTGTGAAATTCCCTGCCACAGAGGGCAGTGGAGGCCAAATCAATGGATGGATTTAAGAGAAAGTTAAATTGAGCTCTAGGGGCAAGTGGAATCAAGGGATATGGGATGAAGGCAGGCACGGGTTATTGATTGGGGCCGATCAGCCATGATCACAATGAATGGCGGTGCTGGCTCGAAGGGCCGAATGCCCTCCTCCTGCACCTATTTTCAATGTTTCTATGAAAGATATTGTAACAATACAATAGAACTTTATTTATCCCAGGAGGGAGTTTGAAAGGAATAAGATTTCAAATAAGGAAGAAAAGAAAATATTTTTTTTAGAAGGATGATTAGACAAGTTAATGCAGGTTAGAACAAGAGTGCTCCATCTCTATAGAGGTAGTCGGGTCTCCCACCTGATTTAATTTTCTCTGGGGACATAGAACCATTAGATGAAGGAAATGCGATTATAATCATTACTTAGATTTCCAAATAGATTTGATGAAATATATTATGAGGGATGATGTACAAAATAAGCACTAGTGATGTGAAAGATGATGAACATTACGGAACGTAAACAAAAACTGACATTAAATGGTTTCCTAATAAGACTGAAATGCTTCAGGATTGAGAGAAAATCCTCTATAATTTGGCATATTTATTAAAGTTTGCACATGCCTCTGGATAAATGAGAAGCACAGAACTTACACGGGCATCTATTTTGCAACAGACCTAGTGTCAAGTTTGTTAGTGGCATTACACAGAAGACTTTAACGCATGCAGGCATAACAATTCAGATATAGGGTATTGTTTTCTTCATTTATTTATTATGAACAGAGGAGGCCATTTGACCCATCAGGTCCATGTCAGCCTCCAGCAGAGCTATCCCATTAATCCCATTCTTTTTCATTTGCTGTAGCCCTGCAAATTATATTCACTACAATGTCAGTCATCTCCTCTATAACTCTCCTTCCATCTGCCTACATTTAAGGGGTAATTTCCAGCAGCCGACCAACATATCAGCACGCTTTTGGGACATGGAAGCGGAGTATCCGCCTGAAACCCAGGTGGTCACGAGGAGAAGATGAACTCTTGGTTTCAAGCACAAAATGCTGGAGTAATTCAGCGGAACAGGCAGTATCTCTGGAGAGAAGGAATGGGTGATGTTTCGACTCGAGTCCCTTCTTCGTGAAGAACGTCGCCCATTTCTTATCATCGTCATCATGTTTGGAGGATTGTGATCTAACTCAAATAGCTAAAGAAAAGAGCAACAATGACTATATGTCAAAGGTAATTATTTTTTTCGGGAAGTGCTTTGGATGTCCTAAGTTGTGTTGGAGTCTGTGATGCTATAAAGATGCAGTTTCTTTAATTTCTATTAATAGATGGGTCACTGTCAGTAATGAATTGGCAATGTAGGCAATAAAAGCTATGCCCAGACAGTGTTGTTTCGTTGAAAGTTACTGCCGAATTACTCCCCTCTGTACAGAATATTGCCTATAGCTTTAGTGGTAATTTTTAGTTTTAGAGATATAGCATGGAAACAGGCCCTTCGGCCCACCAAGTCTACACCGACCAGTGATCGGCACACATTAACACTACCCTACACAAACTAGGAACAATTTTTCATTTTTAACCAAGCCAATTAACTTACAATCCTGTACATCTTTGGAAACCACAGATCTCGAAGAAAACCCACGCAGGCCACGGGGAGTATGTACAAACATCGTACAGCCAGCACCCATAGTTAGGATCAAATCCGAGTCTCTGGTGCGGCAAGGCAGTAGCTCTACTGCTACACCGCCGTACCTGTTTTTTTATGATTCTTTTTTAAGCATCCCAAAAGTCACCTAGAAACTCATTCACTGTAAAACGTAAAAACAAAGAACTGCAGATGCTGGTTAATACGCAAAAAAGATACAAAGTGCTGTAGTAACTCAGCAGGTCAGGCAGCATTTCTGGAGATCATAGATAGTTGATCTTTCATGTCGAGACCCTGCTGCAGATTGCATTGAGTACGGGATGTTGTTAATTGATGGCGTACCAGTGACACAGTGTGACAGAAATTAAGAGCAGAACAGCAGTGATAATGACTGGCAAATGATTAGCAAACTCAGGTAATAACTGATAAACTCCTCTACTCACCGTGCATATGGATATGTGGAAATGTTCTCCTGGAGTCACAGGGGAATGTACCGAGCCTAATAGGCGAGGGGTCAGGCCAGAGTAATATGAAGGAGGTCGTACCAGTGACCAAATGGTAGCAACAGTCAATGTGCCCTAGCCTGACCCATGCTAACATGGAATGCATACATGTTAACTTCAGGGGAAGATCATAAAGCAGTAATCAAGAACACAGTTACTATCTGCTACTGTTGTCCACCTGACACTGTTCCTGAGTAAACTTCCATTTAAATATAGCACCTGCTGCTTGGCTCAATGTCCTGAGAATTTTCTCTGTTTCCACAAAGCCTTGTAAATTGGTTGTTTCAATGGATTTGCAGTGTCTTTCCAGCAGGGAACCACCATATCTGTGGTTGAGTAGGTGACAAGTGCACAAGCCAAGATTGCTCTGCCCAGGCACACACTTCTTAAGGGCCTGTCTCACTTACTTGTCCTAGGCACGCAAATTGCGCGACCTCGTCATCGCACTGAGGCGCACGGGGCAGGTCCCACTGAGAAGCTCGGAGGGGTCTTGAGTTGTGCGTGGTAGCATGCGGCGCTCCGAAAATTTGTAGTGAACAAAATCTTCGCACGCCACCGGCCTGTCGCGTAACTGACGGCCAAAGTGGGACATGCCCAAGACCCTGGCGTGATGCAACATCTCACCTCCAAAAGCAGCAGAAGCAGTCAAACGATTGCTGAGCTCGGCCTGGGGCTCACGGCCGTTGCAGAACCGGATCCGCCCCCACTTCTACTCCCAGAGCGGGGCCAAGAAAATTGAAGATAGGCACAAAATGCTGGAGTAACTCAGCATCTCTGGAGAGAAGGAATGGGTGACGTTTCGGATTGAGACCCTTCTTTCAGACTGAAGATGAGTCTCGACATGAACCGTCTGAAAATCATTCTTCATCTACTAGGTTGCCCGACTAGACTGCCTTAAATTAGCAATTTATTTCTATAATGAAAATAGTGATCTGTGTTAAATAAGAATTACTTGTTGTAAAATACTAACATTGCCCATCCAATATAGGGCTTTGCTCTGCATAAACCAAGAAGTCCTATTGGTGACACACCACATAAGCTTTTAGCTCGCCAATTGAAAAAACAAGAAAAGGAAAATACTATAACTAAAATTAAATCAGAGAAAGGTGAATTACTAATACTACCTAAAGATATTAATAATAGATTTGCTCAATTTTACCAAAATTTATACACATCTAAAATTAAAATAGAAGATAGTAAAATTAAAACATTTTTAGATAATTGTAATCTTCCAAAACTGGACCTTTTGGAACAAGAGGAACTTGGAGCTCAAATTACAATCAAAGAAATAGGTGAAACAATAAAATCATTGAAAAATGGTAAGACACCGGGACCAGATGGTTTTAGTAATGAATTTTATAAAAAAATTCCATGAGTTAACGACCCTTTATTTATTTAATTTATACTCCCATGCTTTTAAAGAAAACAAACTACCTGAAACACTAACAGAATCAACTATTATACTTATTCCAAAAAAAGATAAAGATTTAGAAGATCCAGGCTCATACAGAGCTATATCACTTTTAAATACAGACCAGAAAATCTTAGCAAAGACTTTAGCAAGATTAAGCAAATATATTAGTAAATTGATAAACCCTGATCAAATGGGGTTTATACCCAAAAGATACTAATTTAATAATTTGAGACGCCTGTTTAATATAATGTACTCGCATAAAGTAGAGGAAGAAGATATATCAATTATTTCTTTGGATGCAGAGAAAGCATTTGATCAGGTAGAGTGGCAATACTTATATAAAGTACTGCAAAAATTTAATATGGGAGAGAATTTTATAACATGGGTAAAATTATTGTATGATAAACCGATGGCAAGCATTTTAACTAACAACATATCTCAAAAATTTCAACTATCAAGGGGTAATAGGCAGGGATGTGCGTTATCACCACTGCTATTTGCCCTTATGATAGAACCTCTGGCTGAAAAAATAAGAATTCGTCCGAATATTCAGGGCTATAATACTAGGGACTCAAAGAATAAAATCTCATTATATGCAGACGATATACTTTTATATATTACAAAGTCACAAACGAGCATACCAAATTTATTAAATTTAATAGAGGAATTCGGGTCTTTTTCTGGATATAGAATAAACTGGAATAAAAGTGAAATCATGACATTAAAACCTCAAGAACCTACACACTTATTGAAGTTCCCCTTTAAAATCGCAACAGAAAATTTTAAATACGGGTATTTAGATTACTAGAAAATATAAAGCATTATTCAACGCTAATTTTATACCTTTATTAAATAAACTTAATACGCTGATTAAATTTAGAAAAACACTTCCTTTATCATTATTAGGTAGAATAAATGCAATAAAAATTATCTTCCTACCACAATTACTATACCTATTTCAGTCTATACTGGTATATATACCAAAATGTTAGAAAAAAAAGATTAGACTCTAATATTACTAATTTTATTTGGGACTATAGATCACATAGAATTACAAAAAAACACTTATGTAAACCAAAAGAGGTCGGGGGACTTTCACTTCCGAATTTTATGTATTATTACTGGGCAGTGCATATTAAGAATATAATTTATTGGCTGGATAGTTCTACCCAACAGACAGAATGGATAAAAATGGAGAAAGTGAATTGTCATCCTTGTAATATAGGAACGATCCTCTTCTCCCTGAAAAAAACAGAATAACACAATATATAAGAAGAACCCAATTATATGTGGTACAATAAGAATTTGGAAAAAAATAAAATTATCTTTAAAATTAAGAAATTTATCATTGTTAATGCCAATAGTGAATAATCTTTATTTAAACCATCTCTTATTGATAAAACATATAACCAATGGGAAAGTCTCGGAATTAGAAGGATCGGGGATATGTACGAAATGGGAAACCTACTATCATTCCAACAATTACAATTAAAATTTAAACTGAAAAACAACCAATATTTTAAATATATTCAGATTTGCGATTTCATGAAAAAATATGTACAATGATATCAAAAAATAACTCCTGAATTATTGGAAGAAGCAATGAATATTGAAGCTGACTCACAAAAATTAATATCATATTTATATAATAGTATTCTAAATATAGACCTACCATCGACAGAGGTACTTAGAGAAGAGTGGGAACGGGAACTAATGATAAAAATTACGAAGGTTACATGGGAAAAGTACTTGATATATATTCACAAATGTTCGATTAATGTAAGACATAATCTAATTCAATTTAAAATTTTACATAGATTATATTATTCAAAAACAAGATTGAACACATTTTATCCAAATATATCCCCCATTTGTGATAAATGTCTATCCCAAAACACAACTATAACACACTCCTTAGTTTCCTGCATAAAACGTTATAGATTTTGGAGTGATATTTTTGAAATATTTACAAAATTATTCAAGATAAGAATGGAACCTAATACTGAAATGATTATATTTGAAGTAATGGCAGATGGGGAATAAATTGAACACATCTCAAAATTAATTAATACTTAAATTTTGGAAAAATACATCAATACCAACGCTTAAAATGTGGATTGCAAGTATGTTGGACACCACACATCTTGAGGAAATGCGATTCCTCCTAATGGATAATTCAGACCAATTCATAACAAGTTGGTCTCCATTTGTCGTCTTTTTGGAATCATATGGTGCAACACAATTGTAAAAACTAACTGTTTCAGAACTGGACGAGGGTTGGTCAAGATTATAAACAATGATCTCCTTACCTTTTTTTTTAATTTTTTTATGTCTTATTCTCTTTTTTCTATTTTCTTTTTCTCAACTTTCTTCATTCATTCGTCTTTTTTCTTTTTCTTCACACACTATATATCTCACGCTTTTCTATCCTTTACTATCTCATTTTTTTTTCTTATTCTAATCTTTCTTTAATATAACAAAAAAAATAAGAAGCTGTACATAAAATGTATGATGAAAATATATATTAGGCACTTTGGTGCCATATGATTGTACTTACTTCTAATAAAATAAAATATAAAAAAAACCAAAATGACTTTACTTTAAAAGTAGTTTAGTAGTTATGGAAAATTATCTGATGGGCTGACATAACGGCTAATTAGCACTACCTTAACGCCAGAAGGATAATTGGAACTGCAATGATCACGTCATTAGTCAACATTAGACTCTGGGACCCGATGGGTCCCATTCTCACACGGGAGGCCGGGTCCCCCAATGCAATATTCCACCACTCATTCATAGTCCCCAACTGCGCAGGCTTGGCTGACGGGTTCCCGTTGTGACGCCCCTGAACCCCTCTCCTCCCCTCACCCATCCACTCCACCCCTTTCCCTTTCCTCCCACCCACCCACACACTCACTCCATCCCCCTCAACTCCATCCCCATCAAAACCACCCCCCCCCCCATCCACTCATTCTGGCCCATTGGGTTCCCATTGTGACATAGAACAAGCAGGTATTACTGCGCAGGTGCAGCTGACGGGCACGGCAAGTGGGAAAGGAATTTATTAAAGCTTAAAATGTGAATAACTCTTAAAATATACCAACAATTTAAACATTAAAGATAAGATTTATTCAGTCCATTCTTTCTTGTTGCTTCTCTTGTTCCTGCAGCTACAAGAGGGGCACAGCATCAGGCGGGTGCCGTCTGGATCCGGTGGGGTTGAGAGGAGCTTCCTGCAGCTGGGGAGGGGGGTGGCTTCAGGTGGGGATGTCGGGGGGTTGTGGGGGGGAGAGCGTCCTGTAGCCGGGAGGGGGGGGGGGGGGGTTACAGGTTCAGTCGGGGCTGTCGGGGCCAGTGGGGGTGGGGGGAGCCTCCTACAGCTGTGGGAGGGGGACGGCTTTAAGCGGGGGCTGTCGGGGGCGGGGGAGCATCCTGCAGTTAATAGAGGGGGACAGCTTCAGGTGGGAGCTGTCGGGGGCCAGTGGAGGGGGGGGGGGTGTCCTGCAGCCGGGTGGAGCGGGGCGGGTTCAGGCAGGGGCTGGTGGGGAGGGAGCAACCTGCAGTGGTGGCTGCTGGGGGGGCTTTATGGAGGTCTAGTAGGGGTGTTCTGGGCCGAAGGGACTGGTTTCCAGAGGGCTAATATGGATATTGTGGACTGAAGAGACTTTTCTTGGGCTAGTACAGTTGTTGTGGGCCTGAGGGACTCGTTTCCGGAGGGCTAGTACGGGTGTGGTGGACCGAATGGACTGCAGGGGGACGGGGACGGCTTCAGATGCGGGCCGGCGGGGAGCGTCCTGCAGCCTGGGGAGGGGGACGCTTCAGGCGGGATCTGTCGGGTGCCTGTGGAGGGGGACGGGGGAGAGCTTTGCCATGGCCTACCGCTGCCGCTCCCCCCGGCTTCAGGCGGGCACCAATGGGGAGCATCCTGCAGCTGGGTACTGGGACGGCTTCAAGCGGGGGCCAGTGGGGGGGGCGTACTGCAGCCAGGGGACGGGGACGGCGGTAGCGTCCTGTAGCTGGGGATGGGAACGGCTTCAGGCAGGGGTGGGGGGAGCGTCCTGTTACTGGGGATGGCATGGCTTCAGGAGGGGGCCGGTGGGAGCGTCCTGCAGCCAGGGTTGGGTTCCGGCGTCAAGCAGGGGCTGTCGGTGCCCGGGGGTGGAGTGGGGTGGGGGGGGCCTGGTAGTTCATGGCCTACACTTAGGGCAATTTGCAGTGGCCAATTAATTGTAACATTACAGATTTGGGGGTTATTGGATGAAACTAAAGCACCAGGAGGAAACCCATGCAGTCATTGCAAGAATGTTTAAACTCCACACAGATAGGATTGTAGATTAAGATTGAACCAGTGTAGCTGGAATTGAGTGTCAGTAGATCTATTTGCTGCGCCACTGTGCCACCCTTCAAAGTGGTCCCACAGATTTGATTATATCTATGCATGAGATCAGATGGTCTAGCAAAGGCACTCAAAAGAAGTTCATTCAGTATTTCACCAACAACCTAGATTTTGGTATTTAAGTCTCCACCTTGGAACTTGAACCTATCATTTCCAAACATAGAGACAAGGGAGCAAGCAGGATCTTGACTTTGGCAATTCCAAAATATGGAATTTCCACATCCTCCCAGTGACTGTGTGAGTTTCCACTAGGTGATCCAGTTTACTCCCACATACCAAAGACATGCATGTTTGTAGATTAGCTGGCCTTCTTGTGGGTAGTGGATGCAAAATTGGATAACTTGGAACTCGTGTGAAGGAATGATCAATGGTTGGCATGGACTCGATGGGCTGGAGGGGCCGTTTTCTTGCTGTATCAATTAATCAATCAATTCATCAAATCAATACAATACAGCAGACACCCAGCCAAGCCTAGATATTAACCCAAACCATTCAAAGGTTTATGGTACTTTCATGACAAATGAGGCAGCTAAGCAACTTTCACAGATGTTGCCAAATATTCTCCAGCATAACCCACATGACTTGTGTCTGGACAGTCATCCTTGCTCACTTCCAATTCATCAGTTTCTGCAAAACATCAGAATTCCATTAAGGAATTTTCAAGAAAATGTAAATAAAATCTTGTTTTCTGCCACTGCTGCATCCTTGTCTGCAGAATTAATTTCCACCCAGGTAGCTGAAAAAAAAGCATGTTATCTGGGTGTTGAAGGTAGATATTAAAGTTTATCATTTGAATCATTCATAGGAATGAATTTTTCAGAGTCATGAAGTACTCTGAATCAACAAAATGAATTGCCAAGATATTCAACATTATTCTCAGATGCAGTAATGTCTCAAAGGGAGAAGATATAGATCAAATGAGAATCTGGAGTACAACGTATTTTCTATCAACAAAGTATTTTAATTCAAAGTTTTATAAAGTGACTTTAGAAAACAAAGCACACCATATTTTACATACTATTTGATGTGTTGTGGCATTGAACACAGGGAGTCAAGATTACAAAGAATAAAAGGAGGTTTACGATGTTAGTATTTTATAGGTGCACATTGATGAACATGGAGAGACAATTTGAGCTCTTGATGCAGGGACAGCAACGTGAAATTACCCCAACCCCATCAAGTATTCCATCATGAGAGAAATAGATTGGGTAAATCTAGACAGAGACAGAGTCTCTTGCCCAGAGTAGGTGAATCGAGGACCAGAGGACATAGGTTTAAGGTGAAGAGGAAATGATTTAATAGGAATCTGAAGGGTAGCTTTTTCACACAAAGGGTGGTGGGTGTATGGAGCAAGCTGCCAGAGGAGGTAAATGAGGCTGGGACTATCCCAACGTTTAAGAAACAGTTAGACAGGTACATGGATAGGACAGGTTTGGAGGGATATGGATCAATTGTGGGCAGGTGGGCTAAGTGTAGCTGGGACATGTTGATCCAGGAGACCCCACACCTGGAAATGCATGTTTTCTGGGAGCAAGTAGTTCTGGACGTCAATGGTGGATTTAAAGGCTCAAAGCCACATCTGCACTTCTGCAAGAAGTTCAATGACATAACATAAGAGACCAAGATCAGTGAATACATCGTTAAGGAGCATATCCAACTAGCTGCATGACTAGCCTCTGATGCTATACAATTTACTTTTTAGTCCCATTTACCAGCTGTCATCAATTGGGACATGGCATAATCATTATTGGCATTTTTTTATCACTTGCAGAACAAGGTGGTGTAAAATAGTAAGATTAAACGAGAACTTACCAGTTTGAAGTTTGATCTGTATTTTATGAGGAGTTACGATGAGGGATTACGTGAAGAGCCCGCTCAGCACGCATGCGCGGCATACTTCAAAGCAGCGGTGTGGAATCACAGATAGACACAGTTATTGAAGTAAACATAGTAAAGACAAGGAGACATCAGTTTATCAGTTTGACCCATATTATTGAGGGTGGGAGCGGAGGACACGTAATCCCTCATCGTAACTCCTCATAAAATACAGATCAAACTTCAAACTGGTAAGTTCTCGTTTAATCTTACTATTTTACTTCGGAGTCACGTGAGTGACTACGTGAAGACTTCAAAGCTCTGTGATTTAAAACCGTGTAACAGGTATTACTTCAGGCACTGCCGAAGTCCTTGAGGGAGGAAGTGTGTTATCGTAATCAACCAATGAATCTGTTTGTAGAAAAACATAATGGTATTTTTTAACAATAACAACAAAGAAATTAAATTGCTCCCCTGGGCTTAAATTAAATATTTGCAGTCTGTAAAATCTTTTCTGCAAATAAAACAGGTTTTGCCAACGGCTTATTATAAAATTTCTGAACGGTCTTTCCCCCGACCATCCTGCTGTAGCCAGGGTGTGGTCTATAGGCACGTCCATTCTTTTAGCCATCAATGTGGTTGCTGCCCTGGTGGAATGAGATTTGTACATGTTAGTGTTTATCCCAGCAGCTTTTAGCACCTGCTTGAGCCATCTCGCAATGGCTTGGCTCGTCACCCGACCATAAGGTTTTTTATGACTGACCCACAAGGCTTTTTATCTCCCTCGAATATTTTTGGTTGTGTCTATGTAGGATAGTAGGTGGGTCATGGCACATAACTGTAGTTCTGGCGGGTAAGCCCGGAATTCCACGACTGGATTAGGTGTTCCTGGTCTGCTCTGTTTGATCAGTCCCTGGATAATGACAGAGATCTGGTCTGGAGCTGTGAGCATGCTGTCCAGTCGCAATAGGTGTAGTGACCCTCTGTGCAGATACAAGTGCCATCAACATGAGTGTTTTGAGCATAGATTGTTCCAGGTTGAGGGATCTGGCTGGTGGCCATCCCCTGAGGTATGTCAGGACCACACTGACATCCCATATATGGGTGTACCTTGGTCTAGGGGGTTAGAGTTGTAAATACCCTTCATTAGTTTGACCACCAGCGGGTGGGACCCCATGGCCTGTTGTCCTGGAGCTGGTTTTAAATAGAGAGGCAGGGACTTCTAGCTGTGTTGATGGCTTTGTAGCTGAGTCCTTCATCGTGGTGAAGGTTCGCCAGGAATTCCAGTACGTTGGTAACTGTAGCGGTTGAGTCCCTGTATCCAAGCAGTACTTCTCCCATTTCTTGATGCTGGACAAGTGCTGTTTTTTAGCGGATGTTCAGAGGGATGCTGACATGGTGTCGGCGGTTTGTTCTGATAATCCCAGTCCCAGAAGTGGTTTGTGCAGAATCTGCAACCCAGGAGTTTGATTTTTTCATGGCACGGGTGGCTTGTGCCCGACACTGGGTGTTAATAACTCTGGGTCATTGGGGAATACCATCGGAGTTTCAACAACCATGTCATGGAGTATTGGGAACGATGGCTGCGTAGGCCAGTTGGGTACTATCAAAATACCTGAAGCAGAGTCCATTTGTATTGTGCGTAGTCCCCAACTGATGAGGCAGAAGGGAGGAAATGCATAGAAGAAGAATTTCCCCAATCCAGCGCGAACGCATCTACCGCTGCTGCCTCAGGGTCTGGTTCCCAAGCGACATACATAGGTACCTGGTGATTTAGCTTTGATGCAAATAAATCGATATCTGGCGTGCCATATTGTTTGATAACTTTTGCAAATGTTTTGGGGTTTAACATCCATTCGATATTGTCATTAAATTTACGTGACCTGGTGCCTGCCACTGTATTTAGCTTACCTGGCAGGTAAGTTGCTGATAGCCAAATATGTCTTTCGACACACCATTGCCAAATTGTGTTGACCAACTTGTCGCATGATACCGATTTTATGCCGCCATATGGTTAATGTAGGCCACCACCGTAGTATTATCTATTTGTAACCGTACATGCAAGTGATGCATATTTGTGCATATGCTTTTAAACCATAAAAGTCACCCAACATCTCTAGATAATTAATGCCCAGTGTAAGTGGTAACGATGACTCTGGGTTAGTCCATCTACTACTTGTGCTGGATATAGAGTTAGTTGCTCCCCAGCCTTGAGCACTGGCATTTGTTTGGATAACTAACGTAGGGTTAGTGATGATAATAGGGCTGAAACTATGCGAAACGTTTTTTGCCCACCACTGTAGTTCTGATATTACTTCAGTGGGTAACTTTATGACACGATCATAATGATCTGTATGTCGTTTTGGTGCCTGTACCTTT
Organism: Amblyraja radiata; assembly: GCF_010909765.2. Lineage (NCBI taxonomy): Eukaryota > Metazoa > Chordata > Chondrichthyes > Rajiformes > Rajidae > Amblyraja > Amblyraja radiata. The sequence continues at coordinate 37,733,820 of NC_045959.1, forward strand.
GCTCTTTGTAGGTTTTGACAGTGCAAAGTTCCGAATCATTAAATTGCTGCATGATTGTGCCAATTCAACTGTTTTGTCTCTTGGCAATGTTAGTCACGTAGACTGAATTAATTGTGAAGCCCAAGTAGTCCATGATTGTGGATGGCTTCAACTTAGATTTATCTGGATGTAAGACAATCCCAGGGTTTCGAATAACTGTTTGGTAGCTGATACAGCTAACATAGTCAATTCCATGGCCTTGCCTATTATTTAAGATATCATCAAGATATGCCATGACAATATGTTTTTGTCTTCTGAATATTGCCAGAGCTGGTTTTAGTATCTTGGTGAATAATCTTGGGCTGATGTGAAACATTGGGTAACACTTTAAACTGCCATAGCTGCCCCATCCAGGTAAATTTCAGGTATCTGCGATGATCCTTGTGAATGGTACTAAATAGTAAACATCTTTAAGATCAATGCTTGCCATGAAGTATCCTTTGGAAATTAGTTGTTTGGCAGTAACAACCGTTTCCATTTTGAAATGTATATACTTAACAAACATATTTAGTGAAGTTAAGTCAATGATGATGCGACATCCACCATCATTTTTGGGTTTAGTGATGAATATTTGATACAAATTCCAAGAGTTCATGTTTTCCCATGATACCCTTTGTAATTAGTCTCACCAGTTCAGCTTGTCCCTCTCGTTTCTTTAAAGGAGAGGGAAAATACCCTCTGGGGTGAATGTTGAACTGGTGGCAATTTTTCTAGTATGAATTGTATTTTGTATCCACTAATGCCATTTAGTATATACTGATCACTCGTGATAGACTCCCGTGCTTCTTAAAACAGGTGTAATCTCCCCCCTGTTAGTATTAAGCCCCTATTTTCTATATGCTGGTAGAAACCAGATCCACCTACCTCCATGGTTATGGGTATTGTTCTGTTTCCTGCCGGCCCAACGAGTCTTGCACGTCGTCTGACGTGGCGGTGATGTTGGGGGGTGGCGCATTTTCCATGGGGTCCGCTCTGGGCCCTGGTCTAAAGAAGACTTCCGGGGATACAATGCGGTCCCCGAGCTTTACACCAGTCCCATATGGTAGACGTCGACTGATGGACGTGATGGGGTGCTGCTGCTTAGGAATTATTGTTTTTTAAAGCCTCTTCTATATCCTTCATATGCTTTGTGAGGTTTTTGCCAAAGACCAGTGGGCCTGGCTCAGTGGCTGGGGTATGCACAACCCCACAAATTTAGGATTTTATGGCAGGTTTTATGATTTGTTTACGAAGGTTGTGGTCATCTCCGTATTTGTCCACGGAATGAGCAAACGATGTGATAGCTGACGTCAGGAGCCTGAGGATCCGCTGCAGTTTTCTAAGGCCTTATTGACCACCTCTCCTGTAGGGGCCTGTTGGAGAGGTGGTTAATGCTGGCCGCTGGTTTGGCCTTTAACGGCCTCCTGCACGTGGGGTTGCCACGTAGCGGTCCACCACACCTAGCAGCCCTTCCTGTTCCTGCACCCCTTGCACACTCCCGAGATCTTCAGCCATCGTCCCCTCTTCTTGACCTGCCCAGTCCTGGTCACCAAAGTTACCCTCGGGTAAGGAGGAAGCAATGGGCAGTGCACAAGGCACTGTGGAGGGAGTGCCTGAACTCCCCCTGCGAGAGCGCCCCTCACGAAGCGCATCTCGCTGGAGCTCCTGCTCCAGGAGCCGCTCCATTCGGCTCATGCGGCTGTCTCTCCCCCGGGCGGGTGGAGAGACGTCCCCGTCCGACAAGTCGGAAGCCACCGGCCGGACACCTCTTCCGTGGCTTTACTTCCAGCCCACTGCTCAGGCGCTAGCGGGCTGGGCTCGGCACGGTGTCGGAGAATAGCGGAGCGCCGGGTAAGCGGTCCTACCGCCTTGTTGCTGCCCCCCCGCAGATGGAACGCTCCTCCGTGGAGTCGAGCAGGGGACAGGTTTGTCCAAGAGCCTTTCTTCTCTGCCTGAAAGCAGAAGGCTCCCTGTGAAAGAAAACCCGACCTCAGAGCTTATTTGACGGTCCGTTCTTTCACCTGTAGCAGGAGCGCCTGACTCCCGATGCGCTGCTGTTGCACTGCTGAACGTAATGTCGTGCATGCGTGCTGAGCGGGCTCTTCACGTAGTCACTCACGTGACTCCGAAGTAAAATCAGAGGCATCAGGAACGAACCTGAAGTCTGTCTGTTTCTACTCAACATATGGATGGGATAAAGCTGATCATGATAAGATGGGCAATTCCTGCATCTCATAAGGTCATAAGGTCATAAGTGATAGGAGCAGAATTAGGCCATTTGGCCCATTGAGTCTACTCCGCCATTCAATCATGGCTGATCTATCTCCCTCCTAACCCCATTCTCCTGTCTTCACCCCATAACCCCTGACACTGATCTGCAGCCAGTGGCTAATGAAATCCATTGCAAGAGAAGGTGTCCCATATCTTACACACATTCACCTTCCATTCACCCCATTATTTTCTTTGATTTATAAGCCACAGGTAGTGTTGGAACCTTTTACTTCACTCTTGCTCCCTTCCCCACATCACAAGGCTGTTGTTTATGCTTTTTCATGTGCATTGATGATTAACGTGCAGGTCCACTTGCGTACTCCGGCATTCCCCAGCTTGGATACTGACTAACGAATACTCACACTCTGAACAGGAACTGAGTCCATGGCTTGAAATCAAGGTGGGGGAAAGATGGTGCAAGCGCCAGCCCAGATGATGGTGAAATCACTCTTATGCCTCAGGTAATGACTTCTATCACTGCAGACAATGGTTGAAGCATAGGCATAATGATAAACTTGGATGATAGAGGTCTCTCAGGAAAGTTAATTGACTGGATGTAGATGATTTGAATTACTTGGGCAAATGGTTCTGAAAAGAGTCTGGATTTGCATCTTTTGAATTAAAGTGGTGGTGGCCAATTCCCTACTAACAATCGTGGACTGTACTCTGGTAAAGCATCTGATGGAAAATGTTGTACTTGAAACACAGGCTGACATTGTAGCTATGCATATTTAGACTGCTGCCATCATATCCCACAATGGTTGACCCAGAATGATGGCAGAAACTGCATAAAGCATGAGCCCACAGCCCTTTTCAATATTTATAATCCCATCCTTTCAGCTTTTTATTGATATTATTATCTCATTGACTAATGGGTTACGTTGGCACTCCCCTTGATAGAAGATACTGTTTTGCAGCTTCCAACTCTTCCTCCAAGTCCATCTCCAATTGATCCACTGAAATCTAGCAGGTTAGTGTAACATCGCATAAGAACAGGCCTTTTGGGCCACAATGTCCATGCCAAATTTAATGCCAAGACATAGATCTTATCTATCTACGCATACCGGCTATCGTTGCAGCCTTCATAGTAGCATTGTAAAAGAGTTCCAAAATAGGCACAGACACATAGGTGATTGTTTAAGAAGGAACTGCAGATGCTGGAAAATCGAAGGTAGTCAAAAATGCTGGAGCATCTATGGAGCGAAGGAAATAGGCAATGTTTCGGTTCTGAAGAAGGGTTTCGACCCGAAACGTTGCCTATTTCCTTCGCTCCATAGATGCTGCCTCACCCGCTGAGTTTCTCCAACATTTTTTTCTACACGTAGGTGATTGTTTGTTGTTGTCTGCAATGTGGCATGGGTGTATTTATAACATCTGGTTGAAACAGATATTTTAAGTGATTTACATTTTTGTAACAAAATAGATACCGTAATGGCCATAGATACTGGGAAGTAAAGGTATTAGGGAATTGGTTCAGTTTGCAAGCATCGAATAGGTTCTCCACAGAGAGCTCATTCAGAAAATTGCTGTAGAGGTTTCTTTCTCTCCTCCTCCTTTACCACCTCCATCTCATCTTGTTTTCCCGTGCAAGGATTCTTGCCTAATGCTCCCATTCTGTTGAGTGTAACAGTGGTCCTCCAGAAGAATCAAAGCAACAGAAGCATAGCTACAGCAAGCCAATTACATGCCTGGTCAAATTTTATGTGACAGCATGGGATTCATTGAAGGCATACTGTATTTTGAGTTTTGGGCTCTCTACACAAGAGACATCAGCCCTGTGGCAAGCTGATCACTTCTGTCATGTTTCATTAGGTTTGATCTAGTGATCAAATTCACACTGGCAGTGTGGACCTCAGCAGAATGAAGATTCCGTGACTCGGACACAATACAATGACAGAATTGATTGGCCACCCATGCTCAATCAAGACACTCACATTTCATTGCCCGCCAAGCTAAGCATAAAGCATTGGTATCATTGCATAGTTTCTCTTGGCTCAAGGTACAATTAAATTTGGGTGATGGATGGCTCGTCTAACATAAACAGGAATTATTTAAAGATCTCACTCCTTCAAAACCCTGGAGATCTTTAAATAATTCCTGTTTATTTTAGACGAGCCATCCATCACCCAAATTTAATTGTACCTTGAGCCAAGAGAAACTATGCAATGATACCAATGCTTTATGCTTAGCTTGGCGGGCAATGAAATGTGAGTGTCTTGATTGAGCCTCAGTGACCTGCATTAAACAACAATAGAAACCAATGTGATGGGATTTTCCAACATATATCCAGAACCAGGACTCTATTCATTGGAGTGCAGAAGGATGGGGGGTGATCTTATAGAGGTGTATAAAATCATGAGTTGAATAGATCAGGTAGACACACAGAGTCTCTTGAAGGAGAATTGAGAACCTGAGGACAAATTAGTGACACATTGCAGAGAAAATATGCTAATTTCAGTTCTACATATTGTTCCTTCCAACATTCAAGTAAGAAAACTCCTTATGAATGCTGGACAGATGTCACCTCTCATGACCTCCCACCTACAAACCCATGCTGACTGTTCCTAATAGGCACTTGTCCATCTAAATGCCTGTATATCCTATCCCTCAGAATACTCTCTGGTAACTTTCCAACTACAGATGTTAAGCTCACTGACCTATAGTTCCCAGATATTTCCCTGCAGCCTTTCTTGAATAGAGGCACAAACAGGTTTTGTCCTGCTTTGCATCAACTTCCAAGTGGTTCCCCATGCTCTACATATCCTCTGTTTAATTTCCCATTCATGGGGTTTTGAAGAAGAATGGCCACTATTGCATTGATGTATGGCAGGAACAGGCTTGAGTAAAACCTTGACATTTTCAAATGATACTTCACCCATTGACATATTACACCCTCTTGACTTTGGTAACTGGCAAGAATAAACACCAAACACTTGTAGAGTTGATAGAACAACCAGAAGAGAACATCCAGTAGCTGATGAGTGCATCAATGTGCATATGCTAGCATTCTTTCTGTTACCTATAGAATATGTATAGTTTTGCCAAGGCCATTAGAGGGTGATAGTTAGCACTTTGAGCTTAAAAAAGGTAGTTGTGGTCTTAAATAGACATTGTGCACTGATTATTATTAAGATGAGTCTATTTGTTGTATTACATTCTCGTGTGTATTTGTTGCGGAACCATTAATAGTTCACTGACCACTAAGTCCTGCAAATGCGTGTGCATGAAATATGGCTCATTATATAGATGCTTCTAATCCCAATTTAACTTTTTTGGCTTAAACAAAGGAGGAATTATTGGACCAATGAATCCTGGTACAATTGAATGTCATCATTAATACCATCCATATTCAACCCAAATTGATGGTAAATAGTGAGTGTAATCCAACTGATGGATAATTCCAGTCATGGCTATACGGCCTCCCATGACATAGATTAATGCAGCATAGAAACAGGCCATTTGGCCCAATTCATCCATCCCAACTAAAATGCCCCATCTCAACTAGTCTCATTTGTCCATATTTGTTCCATATCCCAACCAAAATGCCCCCTCAACTCATTCAATTTTGCCATGTTTGCCCCATATCCCAACCAAAATGCCCAATCTCAACTAGTTTAATTTGTCCATATTTGTTCCATATCCCAACCAAAATGCCCAATCTCAACTAGTCTCATTTGTCCATATTTGTTCCATATCCCAACCAAAATGCACCATCTCAACTCGTCCAATTTAGCTATGTTTGTCCCATATCCCAACCAAAATGCCCCTTCTCAACTAGTCTCATTTGTCCATATTTGTTCCATATCCCCCAAAAACTTTCCTATCCATGTAGTTTCCAAATGTCTTTAAAATGTTGCTATTGCCACAATATTAAGGAGTGGGGATCCAGAAACATTCAAAAATTAGTTAAACATATTGACAACTATTCAATCCACTAAAAAAGAAAACAATAAGCAAAACAGTTCAAAAGGCAAGAAGAACTGAAATGTTCTCAAATATTTAAATTAATTTAAATAACAAATTTAAAACAAATATATTTATCAACACATCTTGTTCTTTCGCAGACAGAATTATTGGCGATCTCATCGAGAAACATCAGCAGTCTCTAAAAAAACACGACGTTTCCCTTTAAAATCTAGGACGTTGCATTTCTTTTCATGTGATGTTTATTGGGAAGCACTCAACAAAATCAACAGTTTAACAATAGGTTCCATTAGACATTGTTATTAAAAAAGTAGAAGTCTACTTTTGGAGTGGATCATTGGACTAGGATGGCATGTGCTCCGACCGGTGGGGGCGTTGGGAGACGGCTGCCGTGCCAGCAGCGTGTTCGACATTTCTACTTTTTTTGTTTTTTAGTGTGTTCACATGTGTGTTTTATTGTCTCATGGAAACATAGAAACATAGAAAATAGGTGCAGGAGAAGGCCATTTGGCCCTTCAAGCCAGCACCGCCATTCACTGTGATCATGGCTGATCGTCCCCAATCAATAACCCGTGCCTGCCTTCTCCCCATATCCCTTGATTCCACTAACGCCTAGAGCTCTATCTTAAGGGCCTGTCCCACTTGCATGCGATTGCATGCGCCTGGCGCGATCAAACGTGGTCGCTTGAGGCGTACGGGCTGCGTGGGGCCGATCCCACTTCGAAGCACGGAAGCGTATGGAGTTGTGTGGGGCGGGTCCCGACGTCGCGCGGGGCTCCGAAAATCCGCTCTGTCCGAAAATTTCACGCGCCAACGGCCTGTCGGCCTGCAGGCGCATTGAGGGCGTACGCAGCGTCTTGGCGTCGTACGCAGCGTCTTGACTCCGTACACCTAGCGCGTGGCGTTGAGCGATGATGTCACCGCCCGGCGTGGTGTTGCGTGATGATGTCACCGCCCGACGCCGTGCGACGCCCAAATTCAGTCGGCCCGCCTCCTGCCCAGCTGATTGGTAAGTATGACGCAAATTACGTCACGCGTGATCTTAGCGCGTACTTATCGCGAACTTAGCGTGAACTCAGTTCCCGTTTGGTCGCGCCAAACGCATGCAATCGCATGCAAGTGGGACAGGCCCTTAACTCTCACTCAAATCCATCCAGTGACTTGGCCTCCACTGCCCTCTGTGGCAGGCAATTCCAAAAATTCACAACTCTGGGTGAAAATGTTTTTTCTCACCTCAGTCTTAAATGGCCTCCCCTTTATTCTATGACTGTGGCTCCTGGTTCTGGACTCACCCAACATTGGGAACATTTTTCCTGCATCTAGCTTGACCAGTCCTTTTATAATTTTATATGTTTCTATTAGATCCCCCTCATCCTTCTACACTCCAGTGAATATAAGCCTAGTCTTTTCAATCTTTCCTCATATGACAGTCCTGCCATCCCAGGGATCAATCTCGTGAACCTACGCTGCACTGCCTCAATCACAAGGATGTCCTTCCTCAAATTAGGAGACCAAAATTGGACACAATACTCCAGATGTGGTCTCACCAGAGCCCTATACAACTGCAGAAGAACCTCATTACTACTATACTGACGGGGTTAAGGGGGGAACCACTTTCGGTCGCCTCCTCCATGGAGAGGTGAATTTTTCCATGTCGCCTCCCTCGCGGCCTAACATCATGGATTTCCCAGAGTCGGGCCTGGAGTTTCAGCGCGGGCACAGCGTGGCCTTTTCATGGCAGAGCGGGCGAGCCCTTGCTGGGGTCACCAGAACGAAGTGCTCCGATCGCTGGCCCGCGGACTGTTACAGCCTGAAGCTGCAGTCTGCGGAGCTTCTAGCTGCGGGCGTGGTGTCCGGAGCCTGAGACCCCTCGCTGGGGATCGCTGGAGAAGAGCACCGACCACCTGCCCGCAGCCGATAACATCTTGAAGCCGCAGTCTGCGGAGCTTCTAGCCGCGGGTGCGGCGTGGACTTAACATCCGGAGCAGGATCCCTCGCCAGGGATCCCCGGAGAAGAGCTCCGACTGCCGGCCTACAACATCTTGAAGCCGCGGTCCCCGGTAGGGAAGCGCAGATTCGGGACTTACCGTCCCAACGAGAGGGCTTGTACAAATTATTTTTTTTAATTCTAGAAGTGACTGTCTGGAATGAGAAAGGAAATACTATAGTAATGAATTTGGAAAATAGCAAAAAGGATGATAAAAGCACTTCACAAAGATAACGACAGTGTAATAGAACGAGCAGAAAGGCAATGTGCAATTTAATGTGGATGAGTGAGATCGTACTTTTTGGAAGATAAGAAACTAATGGAGGCATAAACTAAATGAAAGATGCTCTATAATATTGACGAAGTGAATTAAAATCCATAACTCTCTGAATTTCTGAATACAGATAAATAAAATCATGAAAAGGACCAGCCACACATATAGGGCTAACATTGAGATGGGATGATAAGTTTAGATAAAACATTGATTAAAACAGAAAACTGTTCCGCGTGTCATTATGAAAAGAACATTGAACTCCTGAGATCATATTAGTGATGGACCTGACAAATTGCTGTGTTGTAAGGAACTGCAGATGCTGGTTTTAACCGAAGATAGACACAAAAAGCTGGGGTAATTCAGCAGGACAGGCAGTAAGATACAGTCTGCAGAAGGGTCTCGACCCGAAACTTTACCATTCTTTCTCTCCATAGATGCTGCCTGTCCCGCTGAGTTACTCTGGCTTTTTGTGTTGATCAATTGCTGTGTTGTTTGTTGCTGCCTGGGTCATTCTCCTGCCTCAGGTTGCTAAGGAGAATTCACTTAATTTGAACCGTTTTACTACAATTAGACTGAGGCTGGGATTGAGACTCCCATTAAGATAGTCATTAAGACTTCAATTAGCCCTTGCTTTCCCTCTCTCTCCATCCCCTCCCCCTTCCTAGTTCTCCCACCAGTCTTATTGTCTCCGACTACATTCTATCTCTGTTCCACCCACTCCCCTGACATCAGTTTGAAGAAGGGTCTCGATCCGAAACATCACCCATTCCTTCTCTTCAGAGATGCAGCCTGTCCCGCTGAGTTACTCCAGCATTTTGTGTCTATCTCCCATTAAGATATTGTTATGCTGGGCATTGCACAATACTGGACGGCTAATCATCAGGCACACTGGAGTGGGAACCTGCATAAACAGATTGACCAGGACTCGAAACTTAGAAGCATAAATATAGAAAATAGGTGCAGGTGTAGGCCATTCGGCCCTTCGAGCCTGCAACGCCATTCAATATGATCATGACTGATCATCCAACTCAGTATCCTGTACCTGACTTCTCTCCATACCCCCTGATCCCTTTAGCCACAAGGGGAACATCTAACTCCTTCTTAAATATAGCCAATGAACTGGCCTCAACTACCTTCTGTGGCAGAGAATTCCACAGATTCACTACTCTGCGTGAAAAATGTTTTTCTCATCTCGGTCCTAAAAGACTTCCCCCTTATCCTTAAACTGTGACCCTGTGTTCAGGACTTCCCCAACATCGGGAACAATCTTCCTGCATCTAGCCTGTCCAACCCCTTAAGAATTTTGTAAGTTTCTATAAGATCCCCACTCAATCTTCTAAATTCTAGCGAGTACAAGCCGAGTCTATCCAGTCTTTCGTCATATGAAAGTCCTGCCATCCCAGGAATCAGTCTGGTGAACCTTCTCTGTACTCCCTCTATGGCAAGAATGTCCTTCCTCAGATTAGACCAACACTGTACACAATACTACAGGTGTGGTCTCACCAAGGCCCTGTACAACTGCAGTAGAACCACCCTGCTCATATACTCAAATCCTTTTGCTATGAATGCTAACATACCATTCACTTTCTTCACTGCCTGCTGCACCTGCATGCCTACATTCAATGACTGGTGTACCATGACACCCAGGTCTCGTTGCATCTCCCCTTTTCCTAATCGGCCACCATTCAGATAAAAGTCTACTTTCCTGTTCTTGCCACCAAAGTGGATAACCTCACATTTATCCACATTATACTGCATCTGCCATGCATTTGCCCGCTCAACCAACCTATCCAAGTCACCTTGCAGCCTCCTAGCATCCTCCTCACAGCTAACACTGTCCCCCAGCTTCGTGTCATCCGCAAACTTGGAGATGTTGCATTCAATGCCCTCGTCCAAATCATTAATATATATTATAAATAGCTGGGGTCCCAGCACTGAGCCTTGCGGTACCCGACTAGTCACTGCCTGCCAGTCTGAAAAGGATCGTTTACTCCTACTCTTTGCTTCCTGTCTGCCAGCCAGTTCTCTATCCACATCAATACTGAACCCCCAATACCGTGTGCTTTAACTTTGCATACTAATCTCTTATGTGGGACCTTGTCGAAAGCCTTCTGAAAGTCCAGATATAACACATCCACTAGGGTGAATGTGCATTTTATATTATTAACCCTGGTGTAAAATGCAAGTGTCATTCTACCCCCACCAAATAAGTCAAACCTGATTTGTAAATGAACTAAAAAGCTCAGAACCAAACATCCCATTAGGATGTCCTCTTGGAGATGAAGATCAGAGGTTGAAAGAGCATAAGAGTATTTGTGTTAATGTTTTGAAAAATTATTAAGCTGATTTCTAGGCCATGGTGACCAAAGGCCCACATTAAAACAAGAACCCAGGAACCAAACAAAGGTGTATTGTGATTATATATTGAGATGATAATGTGCAAAGATATATGGCACTGATATATACCTGGTGTCACTAATAGATACAGGGAATAGGGATGGAAGATTAATAGGGTGCAAGATAAGATACAAAAGACCTCTAGGCAAGGCAAGGCAAGGCAACTTTATTTATATAGCACATTTCATACACGAGGCAGACTCAAAGTGCTTCACATAAAAACATGTCATACAATAAATGAAATAATAAAATGAAATAAAATAGAAGAACTAAAAGAAAAGAAAAGCAAAATTAAAAATGCATTATAAAAAGTGCAAAAGTTAAAATTGCAATGTAGTTAAGATTTAGCTGAAAGCTAAAGTAAACATAAAAGTTTTCAGTCTTGTTTTAAAAGTGGTCAAAGTTGAGGCAAGTCTTAAATCTTCAGGAAGTTTATTCCAGCTATTTGATGCATAGTAACTAAATCCTGCTTTCCCATGTTTTGTATTTACTCTGGGAATCACTAGCAGATTGGTTTCAGAAGATCTTAGCGGTCTAGAAGGCTTATATAGTGGAAGCATGTCAGTGATATACTTTGGCCCTAAACCATGTAGTGATTTATAGGTGAGCAGCAGGATTTTAAAATCAATGTTCTGACATACAGGGAGCCAATGTAAGGATTTAAGAATTGGTGTAATGTGTTCAAATGTTTTGGTCTTTGTTAGAACTCTAGCAACAGCGTTCTGAACAAGCTGTAGCTGCCTGACAGTTTTTTTTTTGGAAGACCTGCAAGGAGACCGTTACAATAATCTAGCCTACTATTAATAAAGGCATGTACAAATTTTTCTAAGTCTTGAGCTGACATGAGTCCTCTTAATCTTGCTATGTTTTTGAGGTGATAGTAGGCCGATTTTGTTACTGATTTGATGTGACTGTCGAAATTTAAATCTGAATCCATAATGACCCCAAGATTTCTGGCTTTGTTTGAAGTTTTCAGGGACAGAGAGTGAAGGTGTTGGGTTACTTTAAGCCTTTCTTTTTTAGCACCAAAAACAATTATCTCCGTTTTGTCCTTATTTAGTTGGAGAAACTTTTGGCACATCCAGTCTTTGACTTGCTCAATGCACTGGCACAACAGATCTATGGGGCGATAGTCATTTGGTGATAGCGCTACATAGATTTGAGTGTCATCGGCATAGCAGTGGTGGTCAATATTATTATTTTGCATGATTTGCCCTAGTGGGAGCATGTAAATGTTGAATCAAGAGGGCCCTAAGATCGAACCTTGCGGGACTCCACACGTCACGTTGGTTGGTTCTGATACAAAGTCGCCAATGGAAACAAAATAGTTCCTATCTTGTAAATATGACCTGAACCAACTTAAGACTGTGCCTGAGAGCCCCACAGATTTTTCCAACCTGTCCAAAAGTATTGAGTGATCAACAGTGTCGAATGCAGCACTGAGGTCTAATGGCATTAATATTGAAACTTTGCCAGAGTCTGTGTTAAGACGGATGTCATTTACAACTTTAATAAGGGCGGTCTCGGTGCTATGAAGAGGTCGAAATCCTGACTGGAAGTTGTCGTAGCAGCCAGTTGAAGCCAGGAAGAGATTAAGTTGCTGGAGGACAACTTTCTCAATGATTTTACTTATGAAAGATAGGTTTGATATTGGTCTATAGTTGTTAATAATAGAGGCATCTAGGCTCCACTTTTTTAAAAGAGGTTTAATAACTGCAGTTTTCAAGGCTTTTGGGAAATTGCCTGATTGAAGAGAGCTGTTAACTATTTGCAGTATGTCTATTGCTAGGCAGTCAAAAACATTCTTAAAGATGTTGGTATGTAAAGCATCAAGGCAGCAGGTGGATGGCCTTAGTTGTGTCACCGTTTCCACAAGAGTTTTAGAGTCTATGACATTAAAGCATGTCATCATTGCCACGTTACCTTTGCCTAAACAGGGTGGTGATTCCTCTAGAGGAATGTTGTTTAGTGGAGTTTAGAGAGTGAGCTCGGAGTCAATACTGACCATCAATTGCCAGCTCACACCAGTTCCATGTTATCCTATTTTCTTATCCACTCCCTACACATCAGGGACAAATTTACAGAGGCCAATTAACCTACAAACGCACACGTCCTTCGGACGTGGAGCTAGCTAGAGCACCCGGAAGAAACCCACGCAGTCACAGGTAGATGTGTAAACTTCACGCAGACAGCACCAGAGGCAAGGGTCGAACTTGAGTGAGGCAGCAGCTCTACCAGCAGACCCACTGTGTGTGACTATTGGTCTGCTCCTGATGCTGTCACCATGGTAACCAGGGCCTCAACTGTACAAAGGAGTGATTTAGTCAAGAGATCCACGGCAAGGATCTGTAAAGGGCCTGTCCCACTTGCCGAATTTTTCGGCGACTGCTGGCATCATTGACTGATGTATCAGGTCACCAAAAAAATTGCGGCGTGATGCGGCGTGATGACGTGTGACGCACATTGTTTTTTCAAGTGTCGCAACATTTTTTGGCGCCGCTTGATTTTGAAATGTTCAAAATCTTTTTGGCGACACTGACGCTGGCAAAATAGTCAAGTGGGACAGGCCCTTAAGGACCTTGAGTTTCATGCAATTTGTGAAACCAAATCTGATCATCTGCCTCCTTGTCTTGGGTTATTATCTAAATGGTGGCCGACTAGGAAAAGGGGAGATGCAGCGAGACCTGGGTGTCATGGTACACCAGTCATTGAAAGTAGGCATGCAGGTGCAGCAGGCAGTGAAGAAAGCGAATGGTATGTTAGCTTTCATAGCAAAAGGATTTGAGTATAGGAGCAGGGAGGTTCTACTGCAGTTGTACAGGGTCTTGGTGAGACCACACCTGGAGTATAGCGTACAGTTTTGGTCTCCAAATCTGAGGAAGGACATTATTGCCATAGAGGGAGTGCAGAGAAGGTTCGCCAGACTGATTCCTGGGATGTCAGGACTGTCTTAAGAAGAAAGACTGGATAGACTTGGTTTATACTCGCTAGAATTTAGGAGATTGAGAGGGGATCTTATAGAAACTTATAAAATTCTTAAGGGGTTGGACAGGCTAGATGCAGGAAGATTGCTCCCGATGTTGGGAAAGTCCAGGGCAAGGGGTCACAGCTTAAGGATACGGGGGAAATCCTTTAAAACCGAGATGAGAAGAACCTTTTTTACACAGAGAGTGGTGAATCTCTGGAACTCTCTGCCACAGAGGGTAGTCGAGGCCTGTTCATTGGCTATATTTAAGAGGGAGTTAGATGTGGCCCTTGTGGCTAAGGGGATCAGAGGGTATGGAGAGAAGGCAGGTACGGGATACTGAGTTGGATGATCAGCCATGATCATATTGAATGGTGGTGCAGGCTCGAAGGGCCGAATGGCCACTCCTGCACCTAATTTCTATGTTTCTATGTTCTATGTTTCTATGTTTGAACATGAACTGATTACTGAAGTGGCTGAACATTGTTGAAATCATTTTCTTTTATTTCTAATTGACTAGTAAACTGCTATGCTTTGTACAATCAGAGAGGGTGTGTGGGTTACATTAGTAAGGCAAATGGGCCACTCTCCCCCTCCTTGAAGTGAAAGGTCAATTGAGAAATACTTTCCTGAGAACGAACTACTGTGAGTGACTCTCTTCCTCCATTAAAATGCAATTGAAAATGTACCCTTTGGTCTCACCTTTAACCACTGTGATGTTCAAATTCATGAAACTGCAGTTTAATAGAAATGATATTTCAAGATGATTCCAGTTATCCAGTTTTGCTTGTCCATGTTGCAAGAGCAGCAGTTTTATTAATCTGCTGCAGTTTAAAGATAATTTAATATTGATGGAAAATACCATACTGGGGCAAACTTTCAATAGGAGATATATACAAATACAATATGGAAGCCAGGGTTAAACTTACTCTGAGACTCCTTGTCTTTGGATCATAATTATCCTTTGTTGTCATTCAGACCTTTCGGTTTGAACAAAATTCTGTGCCTTGCAGTCATAACATAGAATAAAATAACAAAAACACACAATAAACACAAATTTAACATCACAGTGAGTCCACCAGGCACCTCCTTGTCCTGGACTGTGATGGAAGGCAAAAGTCTTAAAGTCCTTGTCTCTTCCCTCCTTGTTCTCCCTCTGCACTGAGGCGATCCAGGCTTCCGATGTTGTGACCCCACCGGGTGATGGTAAGTAAGTCAGTCCCGCAGCTGAATCCGAGCTCCGCGAACGGGCCGGTTCAAACTCCATAGGAATTGTAGGATGCCTTGTTGTAGAAAAGCTAGATGTGGCACTGATGCTCTCTGCTATTGTGCAGTAGTCATGAAAAGCTCTTCAGAAAGTTGGGGAAACTTTTATTTTTGATGAATGTGACATTAGCTTTGTCACCTTAAATGGACACTTGACTGCACAACAATGCTCCTAAAAGTGCAGGCATTCATAAAAGAACTTCATACAATTGCAAATACCTACTGCTAATTTCCTACTCCAAATGGCACCTTTTTTTCCAGGGTTTTCAGTTATTTATAATCTATTTAGTTTAGTTTTAGTTCACACAGGGCCTTTGACCCACATTGACCATCGATGACCCATCACACTAGTTCTATGTTATCCCACTTTTGCATCCACTCCCTACACTTTACAGAAGCCAGTTAAGTGACAAACCTGCATGTCTTTGGATGTGGGAAGAAACCAGAGCACCCGGCGGCAACCCATGTTGTCACAAGGAGAACATGCAAACTCCACACAGACAACAACCAAGGTTAGGTTTGAACCCAGGCCTCTGGCACTGTGAGGCAATATCTCTACCAGCTGTGCATTGTGCTGCCCAGTGGAGATTTGCTGGAATGGTATCAAGAATGAAAGCCCGGTAGGCAGCGCGGCTCTCGCCAGCAGCGGCCTCTGCAGTCCGTCTGCGTTTTTATTATTTTATGTCTATGTTTTTATGTAGTTTTTGTTATTTTTGTTGGGGTATGTGTGTGGGGGGGTGGGGGTGGTGTGGGGGGGAGGGGGAAACTTTTAAATCTCTCCCTGCACGGGAGACCCGACCTTTTCTTTGTCGGGTCTCCGTTGTCGTTGGGGCTGCAACGAGGAGCGGCCTCCAACAGGAAGACCGGGGACTCCAGTGCCGAACTCACCTCACCGTCGCGGAGCTGGCCGAGTCCAGAGCGGGTGGAGCTGTGGTGGACGCTGCTGCGACCCGACCCCCGGAGATTCGGTGGCTGCAACTGCGGGTTTGGCGGACAGTGACACCGGGAGCCCGCGGGTCCCTGCTGGGTGACCGCTTTTCGGGGCTTCCGCAACGGCGACTTCTCCCGCCCGAGTTGCGGGGTTGAAGAGCTCCTGGAGCGGGGCCTACATCACCGCCCCGCGCGGCTTGGAATGGCTGCGGGCTGCGAGCGCACGCCGGGGGCTCCAACACCAAGACCCGGTGCGCGAACTTGCATCACCCGGCGTGGTTTAATGGCCACGGGACAATTCGCCATCGCCCGCCGGGGGCTTTGACTTTGACTCTGACATGGGGGGGAGAGTGCAGTGGAGAGAGAAGTTTTTTTGGCCTTCCATCACAGCAATGTGATGGATGTTTATGTAAAATATGTTGTGTCTTGGGTCTATTTGTTGTAATGTATGGCTGCAGAAACGGCATTTCGTTTGGACCTCACGGGGTCCAAATGACAATAAATTGAATTGTATTGTATTGTATTGTATTGTATCTAGAGAAGTTGAGGAATATTATTCTGCTTGGAGCTGAAAAGATGCAAAGAGATTTGATAGCACAGCAATGTTCAAAGTTAGGAAGAGACTTGATAAGGTAAATATGATGAAATTATGTAGGACTGAGATGAGGCAACATTTCTTCGCCCAGAAGATTGTGAAACATGTGAACATGCCATATATTAGTGCTTCTGTAGGACCACACACAGGGGAATAGTCACTGCGAAACCACAGTTTATGTCCCGGTATGTCACTAGGCTGGTCAATAACAATTCTAATGGAAGTATGGCTCTTGTGTACAGTGATCCTTGGACTCCTGACAGAGTCCTGCACCATGTCTAATGGGGATATCCATTGCTACCAAATAGCATCCCGTCACTTGGCCTAAAAGTAACATGGAGTATTGGGCCAAGATGAAGGCATCCAACAAAAGATAGGGCAAGATGCTCACTGAGATTTTAAATGAGCTGCATGCTATGGATTGGTACCATTATTTATTGAGCAAGAATTTAGCAGGTTATTTAAAGGATTTAGGGATGATGGAATGAAGGATGGATGAAATTGAAATTTAGGAGTGAAAGAGAAAATCCAACTCAAAACTTTTAGACAATAAAAATTCACCTTGTCAATACACTTTCTATGGCTAGACAGGATGGAATGAAGTTCCATCCAGTAATTCCTTCTATCCAGAAATGTTACCTGTCCCACTGAGTTACTCCAACATTTTGTGTCTATCTTCGATGTAAATCAGCATCTGCAGTTCCTTCCTACACAGGGAATTAAGGAGTTTTCGGTAGGTGGGGGAGGGGGTGGGCCGGTGGTTGACCTGCAATGGCTACTGGATTAAGATTCAAAACAATCAGATGAGAATGGAGGGAAACATAGCAACATAGAAGTTGGAGCAAGAGAAGGCTATTCAATCCTTCAGGTCTGCTCTTCCATTCATTATGAGCATTGTCAGTCAAACAAATGTATTATCCTGTTCAGGCTTTCTCCACACATACATAGATCTTTTTAGTGATAAGAAACATATCAAACTCATTCTTGAATATATATTTAATAATTTGGCTTAAGCTGCTTTCTGTGGTAGAGAATTTCACATGTTCTCAATATTCTGAGTGAAGAAATGTTGTCTCATTTAAATCTTATATAGTCTCATTTCATTTACCTTATCAAATCTCTTGATGATTTTTTAACACTACTGTGCTATCAAATCTCTTCATAACTTTTCAGCTCCAAGCAGAATAATATTCAATTTCTGAACTATTGTATTCAGTTTTGACAGCATTCCAGCAAATTTCCTTTCCAATTTTTCCTCATAAATGTTAAAATTGGCCATAGCTATTGCTATTTGAATCTGATTTGCTATTTCACCAGCTCATCGTTGCCCAATTCTATTTGTTTTTATTCTGATCACTATTTTAATGCCCTCTCCAAATTGTAAATATGTCTATATACTCATCAGTCATTTGTTAATATCAAAAATATTAACAGTCCTAATAACAATTTAGAGAAAACAACATTCCACACTTTATTCTGGGCACTGATGTAATAATATGCATTTTGCCCCAATGCCATACCTCCACAGCCACCATCCCTTTCTTCTGAAATTCTTTTCAATTATTTTAAATTAATTTAAAATTCTTTAATCTAATGCATTGACCATTGCACACAGCAATTATTTTATGAAATATGAAAGATTCTTATATTTGAATGTCCTCAATAAAATCATTACCATTTCCATTGGCATCACAAGGACATGCCAACGTGATCCTTACCAATAGATGCATCACAGACACAACACAGAATGGGTCAAACAATGCTCCAACCCCCATCTCATTGCTCTCTTCTCACTCTTCCTCAATGGAATAAGCACCTCAGCTCCCAACATTCTCCACCAAAAAGCAGTTAATCTACTGGATTAAAAAGAAATGGTTTGAATCTTCATTTTCTCTGCTCCAGAACCAATCTCTCCCACATAAATCATTGACATGTAGTACTCAGGGAATTCAAGAGGTTGAACTTTTTAATAAACGTCCGAAAGACAAAGGTCCTTCATTAATCTACCCCAGGTACAAAATAGCACACATCATCTTCAAACCACTCGAAAACAAAAACCCCACCAAGTAATCCTGGTTAACAAAGGTCATTCTTCATCTCTCTGTGAGGGCAGCAATTGACAACAAGCCTAGCCTGCTCATTGGTGAAGCCCAAGATATCAGGTTTGGCAACAAGTGCTCATGGTCAAGTGAGTAGTAGTGCTCCTTTGTTCATCAGAGATACGGACAAACTACATCCAGTACCTCAAACCTCCAGGAAATCCTCCAAATTGGTTGATAACCAGGTGAACCATTGCCAGTGTCCTCTGCCAGACTAACATTCGCAGCATTCATTCTGATCAACCTCAACTAATTATAATTAATAGGACATAACCTCTGCCTGACATCACACTCTTGAAACAGGTACTCCACTCTGATATTCAACATGGAAAAGGTTTTTCAATAACATAGAAAAAATGTTTCAAGAATGTTCTCAATGCTATTCTCAAGAAATATAAGAAGTAGACACAAGGAACTGCAGATGCTGGTTTACATAAAAGGCACAAAGTGTTGGAGTAACAGTGGGTTATGTAGATTCTCTGGAGAATAACCGCACCCCCCCTTTGTCCCCCAGAGTAAGAAAAAATCACAACAAAAAAAAATCGGGGGGAAAAAAATCAGCGTTTCCACTTTGGAAATGGCCAGTTCTCCGTTCTCCCATCGCCGGGCGGGAGTGGCTGAATCTGAACCCAGCGGCTGTAAGCCTGACACCAGACGCCGCTGCGGCGGGTCCACTCCCCTCCCCTCGCCTCCCCCCGCCACTGGGGCCCAAGCCATCTCCTGCCCACACCACCCCGCTGACCCCCGCTGGGCCCACGCCACCCCCGCTGGGCCTACACCACCCCCGCTGGGCCCACGCCAAACCCACTGGGCCCACGCCACTCCCGCTGGGCCCATGCCACCCCCGCTGGACCCACGCCACCCCCGCTGACCCCCGCTAGTCCCACGCCACCCCCACGCCACCCCCACTGACTCTCGCTGGGCCCACGCCACCCCTGCTGACCCCCACTGGGCCCACGCCTCCCCCGCTGACCCCCTCTGGGCCCACATCACCCTTGCTGACTCCCGCTGGGCCCACGCCACCCCCACTGGGAGGAGATTGATAGATTCTTGATTGATACGGGTGTCGGAGGTAATGGGGAGAAGGCAGGAGAATGGGTTTGAGAGGGAAAGATCTCCCAACTTCTATACTCAATACTCTGACTGATGAAGGCCAGTGCCAAAATAATTGTTGACCACCTGATATACCTGCGACATGACCTTCAAGGAACCATGCAACCATCAACCATTTCTCTGCCCACCTGGCTAATTGATCCAGATCCTGCTGCAATCTTTCACAACCATCTTCACTATCTGCAAAACCACTCTCTTCTGTATCATCAGCAAACTTGCTAATCTTACCCTGTTCTGTGACGTTTCATGGAGTGCTGGAGTAACTCAGCGGGCCAGGCTGGGTATAGAAATTGGGATGTCATGTTGCAGTTGCATAAGAAATTGGTGATGCCGCATTCAGTGTATTGTATTCAGTTCTGGCCACCATGTTATAGGAAAGATGTCATCAAACTGGAAAGGGTACAATGAAGATTTACGAGGATGTTGCAAGCACTAGAGGGCCAGAGCTATAGGGAGAGGTTGAGTAGGCTGAGACTCTATTTCATGGAGCACAGAAGGATGAGGGATGATCTAATAGAGGTGTATAAGATCATGATTTGAATAGATATGGTTGAGTCTTTTGCCCAGAATAGGTGAATCGAGGAGCAGAGGACATAAGTTTAAGGTGAACGGCAAAAGATTTAATGGGAATCTGAGGGGTATGTTTTTCACACAAAGGGTGGTGGGTGTATGGAACGAGCTGCCAGAAGAGGTAGTTGAGGCGGGGACCATCACAACATTTAAGAAACAGTTAGACAGGTACATGGATAGGACAGGTTCGGAGGGATATGGATCAAACGTTGGCAGGTAGGACTAGTGCAGATGGGACATGCTGGGCCGAATGACCTGTTTCCACACTGTATCACTCTATGGCTCTATCCTATCTTTACCTCTCAAACACATTCTCCTGCCTTCTCCCCATTACCTCTGACACCCGTATCAATCAAGAATCTATCAATTTCCTCCTGAAAAAATGTCCATTGACTTGACCTCCACAGCTGCCTGTGGCAATGAATCCCACAGTTCACCACCCTCTGCCTTAAGAAATTCCTGCTCATCTCCTTCCTAAAGGAATGTCTTTTAATTCTGAGGCTGTGGCCACTGGTCCTAGACTCTCCCACTAGTGGAAACATCCTCTCCACATCCACTCCATCCAGGTTTTTAGCAGGCTGGGACAGACGGCAACAGCTTCACACCGTGTCCCAAAGCTTGTGTCCTGTCCTGCATCACCCAAGGCAGCAGAGACATTATAGGAGAGGGCAAGCACCGTAACAAAGTAGCTCACGATGGTTTGGGTAACATTCAGGAATGTCTATGCATGTCACATCATGAATATTACTGAAGAACGGTCTTGACCCGAAATATAATCTATACCTTTTCTCCAGAGATGCTGCCTGACCCACTGAGTTACTCCAGCACTCTGTGAAATGTCGCCTATTCATATTATCCGCAGATGCTGCCTGACCCACTGAGTTACTCCAACACTTTGTGACTATTTTCCCTTCACCCATCTGCCCAAGCCCACACTCCCCCATCCTTTCCTATGTTCCTTTCCACCCATAAACCTCTCTCTGCTTTTACATTTCATTCCTCTTTCAAATCTGCTCTACTTATCTACATGCATTTTTCTTCTTCACTTTTTAGTCATAGAGTGATGCAGTGTGGAAACAGACCCTTCAGCCCAACTTGCCCACACCGACCAACATGTCCCATCTAAACTAATCCCACTCACACACGTTTGGCCCATATATCCATCTAAATCTGTCCTATCCATGTACGTGTCCAAATGTCTCTTAAACATTAGGATAGTCCCAGCCTTACCTACCTCCTCTGGCAGCTCGTTACATACACCCAGCACCCTATGTGTGAAAAAGCTACTTCTCAGATTCCTGTTAATTTCTGAAATATTGGTCATAAATTTGGTGTAAAAATGCTCCTAAATAAGGCTCAGAATGCATCAGAGAGCATCTACAACCCCAGAGCTTCCTATATCCTTAAGCGGGCTCTGGACCCTGGCATCGAGGGACTTCACGCTTTGCGCTCGAGATGTGCGCAGCGCACTATTTCGCATTACATTTTTTGTAATCCTGTCATGCAACCCCCCTTTTTGAAAAGCTTTGTACGGGCCTGCTCTTTAGCAGGAGTGCAGGATGGCCAAGCTCACACTATGAAAGGAGCTTACCACGTTATAAACAGCACACATATCCATTCCCTTAAGCCCTACCGCCCAACTCTGCAGGTTCAGAATATCCAACATCAGCTACTTAAAACATGATGAACTGGGATGCAAGCTTTCCTTGACCATAGTTTTGCTTGCTGATACATTGTACGATGACTTGACTATCATCTCTTCATTCATGAATGCTTTTTAAATGTCATGTGGAAATCTAAGTGCCTGGAATACGGCACTAGAAATTCAACTGGTGAGTTATCGCCTCCTGATGTCTTCTGGACACCTACGTTAGAGGATAATTTTATTCTTTCCATCTCTTTAACCAATGCAATGAAGCCTACGTACTCCCACATTGCCCCATGTATATTTAATACAGGTATATTGCCTGGTACACTGATGCCCAACAATATCAAAACTGTAATGTACCTCCTCAATAAAAGATATAGGCAATAAAGGCCAGTTGCAGTCAACTTGAATACGCTTGAAAATTCTACTCCCCCACAGAGGTGCTAATCAACATGTGATAACATGTTAACATGTTGATATCAACATGTTACCAACAATTGATATCTTATCAATTGATATGTTAATGTGAAATAAATAATCAACACACAGTGCAATCACGATAATGAACAGGTGTAATGTATTCATGCATATTCATGTATGTGTTAATGAGTGGGTGTTGTATATAAGCAGGGAATATTGGGTAATAAACTCTCTCTCGTGATCCAGGCAACCTGCGTGTAAGTTGTTATTCATTCTGCCGTCCAGAATATTACAACATTGGCGACGAGGATGGGATAGAGTTTGTGAACTCATCCTTTAAATTCAGTGCAGGACTGTTTTGCAACACGCAGTATTGTTTAACAGTTTAAACAGTAAATACGGAGTTGTGTCGCAGTTGCTTGCGAGCTGGACATGATAGGCCACAGTTCCTTCAATTCAGGGGACTGTAGTTTAAAACAGTAGCTGTACAAATCAGCAAGAGTTTGTCAGACTATCTCTATGATGTGTCTACGTGGCAAGATGTCGTCCTTGCGATTGCATAAGATTTATTTTATCCTCAAGCTGAATAGCCTTTGTACAGCTAAGTTTTAGGTGAATTGTTACACCAGAACAGACAGGAATTCGGGGTTTTTGAACGGACTTTAAAAAAAAATAGAACGACATGATGGCAGCATCCACGGGCTACATCGGAAACCTTGGCACTTTTGACAAGAGTAGAGAGCCGTTCAGCTCCTATATGGAGAGAGCAAACATGTTTTTCACGGCAAACAATATATTGGAGATTAGTGGTGAAGGTGAGATAGTGGCTGAAACAAATAAGGCCATTTGCGAACGCATGAAAGCGATTCTGCTCATGGAGATCGGTCCTGAAGTGTATGGCACACTCCTTGTGCCCTTTAAGGCAAAAGACGTGCCATTCAATGACATTATAAAGAAGTTGTAGGAGCACTTCAACCCAAATCCTCTGGAAATTGCAGAAAGCTATAAATTTGGCACTAGAAACCAGAAGCAGAATGAGACAATCAATGAGTACATTGTTGCCTTGAAAAACTTAACTTTGCACTAACTTTGGAACCTTTCTCGGATGCGCACTACGCGACAGATTTGTTTGTGGTCTAGTGGATGAACGAATTCAGTCCAAACTCATGAACACTCCAGATCTTATATTCGAGAAAGCATGCAAGATGCTACCACAATGGTGATGGCATCAAAGAATGCTCGCGGGTTTCACCCACGACGAACTGCAGTGGCCATTTACAGTCACAAGGCAGTGCCTATGGCCAAACCAAGAGGCGCTAAACCAAAACCAAAGTATGGCGGGGAGCCGAGTTCAGCCAGTTGTTATCGTTGCAACGGTAATCACTCATCCCAATTTTGTCAGTTCAAAATGACCAAGTGATATAACTGCCAGAAGAAAGGCCATATCGCCTCAGCATGTCGGGCCAAGCTTAAAACAGGAAACCATCAATCTGCGGGAATCAAGCGACAACACCAGAGAGGAGTTCACAACTTGGAGGTGAACCCAGATGGAAATGAACTTGGGTTGTACACCATTTATGCAACCAACATCGATAAGCCTACAACCAGCCAAGGCAAGGACTTTCGAACTAAACTATTGATAAATGAACAGTTAATCGATATGTGTATTGACACGGCAACAGATTGTTTGGTCATGTGCAAAGACCTGTATGAAACAAAACTCCAACAGACACCATTGTTTGAGAGTAAGGTCAAACTGAGAACCTCATCGGGCGAAGTTTTGGAGACATATGGACAAATGGACTGTAAAGTTCAGCATAATGGTCAGTCAGTAACACTACCCATCATATTGACCAGCTACAAAAATAAACCAACCCTCCTTGGAAAGGATTGGCTGAGTAGAATAGAATTAGACTGGAAGAACATTTTCAGCGTTGATTTGTCCAAATCACGTCTTGGAAACGTCATAAGCAAACATTCAGAAATTTTTGTCGACAGGTATACGGGAATAACAGGGTACTCTGCACACATTGAACTTAAGCAAGATGTGAGACCTGTGTATTGTTGAGCAAGACCTGTACCTGTATCCAAAGCAACAAGTGGAGGAAGAACTCGACAGGTTAGAGCGGAATGGAGTACTCGTGTAGACAGACCAGATAAACTGGGCAACGCCAATTGTGGCCGTACCTAAGGCCGACAAAACTGTTTGACTATGTGGTGACTACAAAGTCACAATCAACCAAGCCATTGACGACAAACAATATGCGTTACCAACCTCACAAGATCTGTACGTCTTTACTAAACTGGATTTATCTCATGTGCAACTCAATGTCGACAAGGAAAGTCAGCAGTACTTGACTATCAACACACATAAGGGCTTGTATTCATATACAAAGCTGCCCTATGGTGTGAAATACTCTGCAAAAAATGTTCAATCTGTCATGGACAAAATATTACAAGGCATTCCGCACTGTGTGTGCAACCAGGATGACCTACTGATATTCACAGAGGGCATGGTAGAACATCTGGAAATCCTCGAGCAAGTTCTCACACGACTGAACTGCCACAATGTCAAACTGCAACAAAGTAAATGTGCATTTGCACAGTCCAAGGTGGTCTACCTTGGACTCAATGTAAACGCCAATGGACTTCGTCCTGTGAAGGCGAAAGTTGAAGCAATAGTGAGTGCTCCAAAACCCAACAATGTGTCAGAGCCACGATCATTCCTTGGGATGGTGCAGTTCTATGCACGATTCCTTCCAGATTTAGGAACTGTGCTAAAGCCAGTATATCATCTGCTACAAAAAGATGTAAAATGAACGTGGGGAAAGGAACAGCAACGTGCATATGACATTTGCAAGGAAAACTTGACAAGTGACAAACTCCTTGTTCACTACGATACAACACGCGAGATGAAACTTGCTTGTGATGCTTCAAGTTATGGTGCAGGTGCAGTGATCTCCCACGTAATGAATGACGGACAGGAAAAGCCTATTGCTTTTCCATCCCGCACCCTATCACGAGTGAACGCAACTATGCACCGATAGAAAAGGAAGCACTCAGCATCGTGTTCGGAATCAAGAAATTCCATCAGTTTCTTCACGGCAGACCATTCACCCTAGTGACTGATCACAAGCCACTACTAGTGATACTTGGTCCCAAGTCAGCAATACCAATAGACAATAGATAATAGACAATTGGTGCAGGAGTAGACCATTCGTCTCTTTGAGCCAGCACCGCCATTTAATGTGATCATGGCTGATCTTTCCCAATCAGTACCCCATTTCTGCCTTCTCCTCATATCCCCTGGCTCCGCTATCTTTAAGAGCCCTATCTAGCTCTCTCTTGAAAGCATCCAGAGAATCTGTCTCCACCGCCCTCTGAGGCAGAGAATTCCACAGACTCACAACTCTCGGTGAGAAATAGTGTTTCCTCGTCTCCGTTCTAAATGGCTTACCCCTTATTCTTTAACTGTGCCCCTGGTTCTGGACTCTCCCAACATCGGGACCATGTTTCCAGCCTCTAGCATGTTCAAACCCTTAACAGTTATATATGTTTCAATAAGATGCCCTCTCATCCTTCTAAACTCCAGAGTGTACAAGCCCAGCCGCTCCATTCTCTCAGCATATGACAGTCCCGTCATCCCGGGAATTAACCTTGTAAACCTACGCTGCACTCCCTCAATAACAAGAATGTCCTTCCTCAAATTAGGGGACCAAATCTGCACACAATACTCCAGGTGTGGTCTCACTAGGGCTCTGTACAACTGCAGAATGACCTCTTTGCTCCTATACTCGAATCCTCTTGTTATAAATGCCAACATGCCATTCGCTTTCTTCACTTGGCGGCATGAAGGATGCAGCGCTGGGCAATTTTGCTGTCCCAGTATGACTGCAAGGTGGAGTACAGAAGCTCCAAGTGCAACGCAGTAGCAGATGCGTTGTCCCGGTTGCCCCATGAGAACTCTGACGTGGGAAGTAAGAACTCAATCTACACACTGCAAGTTGTAGATGAAGACTTTCAATTCAATTCAATTCAATTCAATTCAATTCAACTTTATTGTCATTGCACAGATACAAGTATAGGTACAACGAAATGCAGTTTAGCGTCTGGTCATAGTCATAGTGCAAGATAGGAATTGAAAAAAAAAATACAGAACAAGCATACATTAGAGTAAGAAGAGTACTGGTTAACAATGTGGATGGAGAGACCAGAAATATCTAGCGATGGGACTCCGAGTTCAGCAATGTAAGTGTGTTGTTGAAAAATCTGTTCCTCATCCTGCTAGTTTGAGACCTGAGGCTCCTGTACCGCCTCCCTGATGGGAGGAGGGCAAACAGTCCATGGTTAGGGTGAGAGGGGTCCTTGATGAGCTTCCTGCCCCATCTCAGACACCGTTTTCGGTGGAGGGCATCCATGGCAGGGAACGGGGCACCGATGATGTGCTGAGCGGTTTTCACCACCCGTTGTAGTGCCTTCCTATCCGCTGTGGTGCAACTGCTCTACCATACCGTGAAGCAGGTGGTCAGGATGCTTTCGATGGTACAGCGGTAAAAGTTGGTCAGGATCTGGGGGGACAGGTGAGCTTTCTTGAGCCTCCTCAGGAAGTAAAGGCACTGCTGCGCCTTTTTGATCAGTTTGGTGGTATTGAGGGACCAGGACAGATCCTCCGAGATGTGTACCCTGAGGAATTTGTAGTTGGAGACGCGCTCCACCTCAGTCCCGTTTATATGGATGGGGGTATGTCTGCCCCCTCTGTTCTTCTTGGTCAACAATAATTTCCTTCGTCTTCTTGGAGTTGAGGACGAGGTTATTGTTGGCACACCAGGCTGCCAGGTGCTGGACATCCTCCCTGTAGGCTGACTCGTCGTTGTCACTGACCAGCCCTACCACCGTGGTGTCATCGGCAAATTTAATGATGGCGTTGGAGCCATACTTAGGGATGCAGTCATGGGTGAAGTGGGAGTAGAGGAGAGGGCTGAGCACACAGCCCTGTGGAACGCCGGTTTTCAGTGTTATAGTGGAGGAGGTGAGGTTGTTGACCCTAACAGACTGTGGTCTGTTGGTGAGGAAATCCAGTGTCCAGTTGCAGAGGGAGGTGGAGATGCCAAGTCCACTGAGTTTGGTGATCAAGCTAGCGGGGATGACAGTGTTAAATGCGGAGCTGAAATCAATGAACAGCAACCTGATGTAGGTGTTATTGCTGTCCAGGTGGGTCAGGGCTGAGTGTAGGGCCGCCGATATGGCGTCCTCTGTAGACCTGCAGGTCCGGTAGCAAACTGATGAGGGTCCAATGTGGGGGGGAGGCTGGCTTTGAGGTGAGCCAAGACTTTCCGGTGACTGCAACAGAAATTGCAGCAGAAACCGAGAAAGACACTGTGCTGAAGCCGGTCTATGAACAGACATTGCATGGTTGGACTGAAATTGATAGTGGATTGAACTCAGTTCTGGTGTCAGAGCTGAAACCTTTCCATAATCGACGCCATGAACTATCATGTGAGCAGGGATGCATTAAGTGGGGTTACAGAGTGGTTGTACCAGAGTCTTTCAGGGACAAAATTATGAACGAACTTCATGCAAAACATCCTGGCATAGTAAGCATGAAGTCAATTGTCAGAAGTTTTGTGTATTGTCTGGTATGGACAGTGACATCGTGTCACTGGTGAGCAAATGTAATGTATGCCAAAATTGCCGGAGTAAATCACCAAAAACACCACTGCAACCCTGGACATGGCCAACAGAATTCATGTAGACTTTTGTGAAAAGGGTAATGATCACTTTCTGGTACTAGTAGGTAGTCATTCCAAATGGATTGAGGTTAAGCATATGGGATCAAGCACTACTACTGAGTGTACCATAGATGAGTTGAGATCCATTTTTGCATGCCATGGTTTACCGGAAGAACTTGTTTCTGATAACGGGCTTCAGCTTCGTTCAGAACGGTTCAAAGAGTTCATGCAGAGGAATGGTGTAAAACACAAACTTGTTCCCCCATACCATCCAGCCACCAATGGCAGAAAGGTCTATTAGAGTTGTCAAAGATGCTCTCCAGAAACAGGTTTTGCAGGGTAGTTCAAAACTCAGCATGAAACATCATTTGGCTAGTTTCTTGCTGAAGTACAGAACCACACAACACACAACAGGTCACTCACCTGCCAAACTGGTGATGAATAGAAGGCTAAGAATACGTCTAAGTCTAGTTCAACCCAATTTGCCCTTGAGAGTTGAGCAAAAACAGTTAAGTCAAAAATGCCATTTTGACTCCCACAAAAAGGAGAGGTACTTCAAGCCAGATGAGCAGGTTCGTGGTCTCAGTCCTCCCAACAAGTCCAATCGAGACAAATGGGATGTTGGGAAAATAGTGGAAGTGTGTGGAACAAAAATATATTTAGTTGAAGTTAGGAGATAGGATAAAATGTGTTCATGTTGATCAAATGATTCCAGCGAAAGATAAACCAAAAACTGAGCATGAAGTTCTAATCCCTGAGTTTTTATCTGAAAGTGAGTTGGAAGAGACCACTGTGATTGAAACACATAGTTCAGTTAGTACAAACAAAGAAACAGATTCCTCTGGTCAAAGTCAGGGTACTAAAACAGAGCCAAACAAGCCTACAGTTGAGCCAACACCTAAACCTGTTACACCTGTTACTGTTAGACGATCAGGCAGGATCCGTAAACCAGTAGTCAGGTTAGATTTGTAAGTTAAATAACTTACTGTATAAGTAAAATGAAAATGTGTAGATATGTAAAATAAATATATTATGTTTATCATTAAAGATTTCATAAATACTGGTTTAAATCAAGTATTACAACAACAAAATTGTAACTGTGTACTTTGATTTAATACTTAGAAAAGTGTAATGTATTCATGCATATTCATTTATACGTTAATGAGTTGGTGTTGTATATAAGCAGGGAATGTTGTGTAATAAACTCTCTCTTGTGATCCAGGCAACCTGCGTGTAAGTTGTTATTCATTCTGCCATCCAGAATATAACAACAGGTAATACAAAGTTTGCATGATGCCCACACCAGATTTAAGTGTTGCCTATCCCGCTGAGTTACTCCAGTGTTTTGTGCCTATTTCCAGGTAGAAGAGAGATGAGTTAATCGCACATTGTGATCCCATAATCATTTTATTGTGCTGTCCAATTTATTCATTTTGTTTAACTGGATCAGATGCACAATTGACTTCATATTGGCGCGCTACCCAGCATGTGCTCCCACTTGCTATTCTGTAGTTGTTGAACTGAAATGGGTTTGTATATTCATCACAGCATGTAACTCACCACTCATAGTGCCATAACAAAATAAACTGTTATTGTTGCCACCAGCAGTTAGATGGACTCAATGTCACTTGGAAAATCAGATTTGTTTATCTGTTCATCTCATGATAAAGGACATCTCTTAATAGGCATTAGATTATTGAGACTAAATACTTGCAAAGGCTGACTCCTGGTATCTTTACTCTCAGTATTCTTTCACATGCACTGGATGACAAATGATCTCTTTGTTTTTCTCTAAAGGAGTCACAATATCAGGATTTAATCTCTCTTTCCCTCTCACTATGATATTCTCAGCATTAACAATGCATAGCGTGCATTTTTGCAGATGTAGAAATGGTGTTGATTGATATGTTAATGTGAAAGAAATAATAATTTTATTAAGGTATTTTATTATCTGTTGTTTTTTCTGAATTTAAAAATTGGCATGCTAACCACATGGCTACATAACACTTCAAACATACTAAAACTAGAAACTAAGAAACAAATTAAAACTAAACCAGCTGTAGATGTTATGGCCTGTTATAAAATTTTAAAAAGTACATGTATCCTTAACACATTTTGCCTAGAGGGATTTTTTTTCAATGGGGACACCAGCACTCACCAAAGTTTAGGCATGTGAACATAATGGGTGGTGCAACATATGAATGACATCTCATTGATAATTGCAGAGCAAAATGAGACTATTATTTTACAGGGTTGTTGGATTTTCACTACCTCTTATAGAACAATAACTACAGCCAGTTGAATAATGATTATATGGAAAACTGCTGGCTTCTTTCCAGTATTAGTAATGTTCCGTTGACAGGGTCCCAGAAGGGATGATAAAATTATAATATAACTACACTAAGTATGTATGCTCCACTGGAGCGGGGCTTAGTGTTAAAAATGGGTTCTGGCAAAAAATGTCATGATGAGCTGAATTTACTAAATTGCTTTTCTGTTGTATCATTTATCAGCACTTAAGATGTTTTAGCCATTTGAAGTCTTTGAAGTATTTAATTTTGCATCACACTGATTTTTCTTTCACCGCACCCACTTGAATTCATACAGATAAGCCAAAAGTGCAGAACAGATCAAAATAAAAGATTTTTGGGTATTGTCCAATGGATCATTAGTAATTCCAGCATTAAAAGATGTGTAACCTTCTTTTCATTAAATATTTCCCATATCAATCAAGTGTATCACCATCCACTAATGACTTAAATCAGCTCTCTAGTCTTTTCAAATTAATGAACATTTCTATCTGATTTTATTCTTGGCAAATTATCTTGGGATGATGTAGTGCCTTAATGAGGTTGTAAATGTGTATTTTGCAGTTAAATGCTAGATACTATTAAGTGCATTTCAAAAGGATTTTTTAAACCACGGTTGATTATGAAAGAATCATAACTGTATAGTCAATTAAGTATTTTTGTTAAAGTCATTTCATTATTGTTTCCTTACATTCTCAATTCTAATGTTGCGTGGTAATGAAAGTTAAGAAAGGATATTGAAAAGGATATAGATTTTTAAAAGTCAAAATATTGAAATAGCTACTGTCACATAATTACTTAAATGCCTTTTTGTGTGGTGTGATCATAACCTTGGCTTCGAAGTGAATGAATAATATATTCACAAGAAAAGAGGGACATCTTTCTTTGAATACTCAGTTTCATCCAGATTGACAGCAAAGTAACCATTTTTAACTTTTTTAAATGCATTATCTGGGGACAGTGAGGAACGAATCTGCGTTATATTTCCCCGAAATAATGACAAACTTGAGAACGGTGAAGCCCCTATGACAAACTTGAGAACGGTGAAGCTTTCCTGTAGGTCCTTTTTTCCACAAAATCCAGCGTATACCTGTTAGCCAGCTGCCAATGCTGATTGGATTTTGACCATTGACTCCCAAAGTCTGTGGAGATGCTCCTAAGAGCCAAAATTGCTCAGTGCAAGATTCGTCATTCTATCATCTTTCTTGAATGGAGAATCTCAGTTGCGGCTTCAGTCTTCTTTCAACTTTGTGGTTCACTTTTTCCCAACTGTTTACAGTTCTTGTGTCTTATTGGCTTTTGCTTCATTGAAAAATTGTGTAATTCATTCACAATCTGCTGATTAATTAACAGATTTTAACAAATTCTTAATTTAATTTAAGTGAAAAATGTAACAAAGATTTTCCAGTCAGTGGAAAACCCAATTCACTGCTAATTTTGCATCGTTGGTGA
Organism: Amblyraja radiata; assembly: GCF_010909765.2. Classification (NCBI taxonomy): domain Eukaryota; kingdom Metazoa; phylum Chordata; class Chondrichthyes; order Rajiformes; family Rajidae; genus Amblyraja; species Amblyraja radiata. The sequence continues at coordinate 37,765,787 of NC_045959.1, forward strand.
ACTTCCGACTGGTAACTTGTGAAAAACTTTGAACATTCAGATATCACCTGCCACTTTGACAGTTTACATTTTCCTGGTCAAACACATTCTACACATCTCCAGGTCACATAATAAGGGCCCTCTGTTTCCTATCAATTAAATAAAGTGTTGATTCTCTCCGTAGATTGCCGCGCCTGACCATCAAGGCTGAGCAGGTGAGGAAGGAGCTGAGCTGACGGAGCAGCGGTCGGCCATGGCAGTGCTCCCCCCTCTCCCCACTGGCCCCCAACAGGCCCCGACTGAAGAAGTCACCCTCCCCATTCCCCTCCCCAACTTCAGGATGCTCCTCCCCCGCCACCGGCCCCCAACAACCCCCGACTGAAACCATCCCCCTCCCCCGGCTGCAGGACACTCTCTCCCCTCCCCCTCTCACTAGCCCCTGATAGCCCCGCCTGAAGCCGTGCCCCTCCCCTAGCTGCAGTCACTACCACACCGCCCCCCAACAGCCCCACCTTAAGGCGTCCCCTCCCCCCAGCTGCAGAACGCAACAAGAGACGAAACACGAAAGAATAGATTGAATAAATCTCTTCTTTAACGTTTAAATTGTTGTTATATTTTAAGAGTTATTCACATTTTAAGCTTTAATAAATCCCTTTTCCACTTGCCATGCTCGTCAGCTGCACCCGCGCAGTAATCCCTGCGTGTTCTAAGTCACAATGGGAACCCAATGGGCGGGAATGGCTGCGTGGGGGGGGGGGGGGGGGGGGGCAAGGGGTGGTGGGGGGGGGGGTGGGGGGGGGGGGGGGATCATGGACGTCACAACAGGAACCCGTCAGCCGTGCCTGCGCCGTTGGGGGCTATGCGTGAATGGTGGAATATTGCATTGGGGGACCAGGCCTCCCATGTGAGAATGTGACCCAACGGGTCCCACTTAGTCTAGTCTCTCTATATCATTGTCTATATCTCTCATTTCCCTTTCCCCTGACTCTCAGTCTGAAGTATGAAGTATCGTCTCGACCTGAAATGGCACCTATTCCTTTACTACAGTGATGCTGTCTGACCCGCTGAGACACTCCAACTTTTTGTGTCTATCTTCGGTTTAAGCCAGCATCTGCAGTTCCTTCCTACACATTGTAGGATTGCAAGGGAATGTTTAATGGCCAGTATTGACACGTTGGGCCGAAGACCCTCCTGTTTCTGTGCTGTATGACTATATGACCATAAAAAACTCCTCATTCTTGTCATTAGTCCAGCAAACCTTTTTTAAATTGATTTCAAAGCATTAACATCCTTCCTTGCATGAGGAGACAAATACGTGACTGGGCAGCCAGATATGGTCTTGCTAATATATTATGCAACTGAAGCATAACATACTAACCACACATACTAACCACGCCCACAGACGGTGAGACTTGGACCCTACACCTCGACATCCCTGACCCTCAGCACAGGAGCACCGCAGGGCTGTGTGCTCAGTCCGCTCCTCTACGCCCTATACACACATGACTGCTTGCCCCATCACCCCGCAAATAGGATCATAAAATTTGCGGACGATACAACCGTGGTGGGGCTCATCTCAAATGGGAACGAGGTCGCCTATAGAGAGGAGGTGCACAGACTTTCTGAGTGGTGTGCTCACAACAATCTCTCCCTGAACACTAAAAAGACAAAGGAGATCATCACTGATTTCAGGCGACATCGTGCGGAGCTCAGGCCACTGGAGAGAGGGGGCGAGGAGGTGGAGAGGGTGCCTAGTTTTAAATTTCTGGGGATCAACATCAGTGAGGATCATAAATGGTCTGTGAACTCTGCTGTAGTTGTAAAAAAAGGCGCAACAGAGACTTTACTTCCTCAGAACACTGAGGAAGGCCCATCTGTCTGCTAAACTGCTGGAGTATTTCTACCGCAGTTCGGTAGAAAGCATACTGACTTACTGCATAACTGCCTGGTTTGGGAACTGTTCAGCAGCTGACAAGCAGCTCTCCAGAGGGTGATAAAAATTGCCCAGAGTATCATTGGACTCCCCCTTCCCCCTCTGGAGGACATTTACCACTCCAGATGCCGCAGCAGGACCTGTAATATCGTGAAAGACATTACACATCCTTGTCACCACCTTTTCACACTGCTGCCCTCAGGAAGAAGGTACAGGTCGCTAAAGTCACGCACTGCCAGACTCAAGAACAGCTTTTACCCATCAGCAATCTTGGAACTGAACTCTGTCTCGGGAGCAGGTTATGGGGAAGGAGGGGGGGTGGGAGACAGTGTTAATTTATGTAAATGTGAATCCATGGGTGGGTTTGGGGAGGGAGGGAGTGTAAAAAGTATGAGTATGTGAATGTTTGAAGTTCTTTTAAATGGAGAGACACAGTAATCTCGTTGTATGTGACACATGCAATGATAATAAAGCATTCTGATTCTGATTCTGATTCTAACCATGCTTAAGATGACATAGAAGGATGCCATTTGGCTCATTGAGTCCATGTCAGCGCACAGCAAGGCAATCTTATCAACCCCATTGCATCTCATCTGTTTCTTCCTTCTCTCTCACATGTCCTCCAATACAATAGTAAGATTAAACGAGAACTTACCAGTTTGAAGTTTGATCTGTATTTTATGAGGAGTTACGATGAGGGATTACGTGAAGAACCCGTCCAGCACGCATGCGCGACATACTTCAAAGCAGCGGTGTGGAATCGAAGAAGACACAATAATTGAAATAAACATAGTAAAGAAAAGGAGAACTTAAATACCAGGTGATCTCTATAATTGAGGGTGGGAGCGGAGGGCAGGTAATCCCTCATCGTAACTCCTCATAAAATACAGATCAAACTTCGAACTGGTATGTTCTCGTTTAATCTTACTAATTTACTTCGGAGTCACGTGAGTGACTACATGAAGATTTTAAAGCTCTGTGATTTCCATACTTCTGTGAAGTCCATACTTCATTCGCTGCCGAAGTCATTCGAGGGAGGAAGTATGTTATCGTAATCAACCATGATCTGTTAGTAAAAGCAATAATGGTGTTATATAAACAATAACAAAGCAAAATGCTCCCCCGGGATTAATTTATATATTTGCAGATTCTAATACATTTTCTGCAAACGATACAGGTTCTGCCAGCAGCTTGTTATTAAAAGTTTTGGAACATTTTTCTCCCTAGACCACCCCGCTGTAGCCAGGATGTGGTCCATAGGCATGTACATCCTCTTAGCCGCCGATGTGGATGCTGCCCTGGTGGAGTGAGATTTGTACACGTTAGTATTTACTCCAGCAGCTCCCAGTACCTGCTTGAGCCATCTTGAGATAGTTTGGCTCGTCACCTGACCATGAGGTTTCTTGTGGCTGACCCATAAGGCTTTTCCTCTCCCTCGGGGATTTCTTGTTGTGTCGATGTAATTCAACAAGTGGGTCATGACACATAACCGTGGTTCAGGTGGGTATGCCCGGAATTCCATGACTGGACCTGATGTTCCTGGTCTGCTCTGTTTGACCAGCCCCTGAATGATAAATGAGACACGGTCTGGTGTTATAACCATATTGTCCAATCGTGGTAGATGGAAGGACTGGACTCTTTGTGCTGAGACAAGTGCCATCAGCATGACCGTCTTCTGGGTTAGCTGTTCCAGGGTGAGGGACCTGGCTGGTGACCATCTCCTAAGGTATGTCAGGGCCACACTGACATCCCAGATTTGGGTGTACCTAGGTCTGGGGGATTAGAGTTGAATATGCCTCTCATGAGTTTGATCACCAGCGGTTTGGACCCTATGGCCTGTTGTCCTGGTGCCTGAATTAAGTAGGCTGACAGAGCACTTCTGGCTATGTTAATGGTGCTGTAGCTGAGTCCTTCATTGTGGTGAAGGCCTGCCTGGAACTCCAGTACATTGGTTATTGTAGTAGTTGAATATGTAGTTCCTGTATTCGAACAGTATCTTTCCCACTTCTTGATATTCGACAAGTATTGTTTCCTTGTGGACATGCGGTGGGATGCTGTCATCATGTTGATAGTGCTGTCTGACAATCCCAGGCCCAGCTGTGGCCTTTTCAAAATCTGCAAACCCAGTAGTTTGATTTTATCGTGGCATGGGTGGCTTATGCCTGATACCGGGTGAGTTAATAAGTCTGGTGTACTGGAAAATCATTGGGGTTTCGATGACCATGTTGAGGACCACTGGGAACCATGGCTGTGTAGGCCAGTCGGGTTCTTTCAAAATACCTGAAGCAGAGTCCATGTGTATTTTGCGTAGTACCCGCCTAATGAGGCCGTAGTACCTGATTGATCAGGTAGAAAGAGGGGAGTATACATAGAGATTAGATCCCCCCACCCCCCCCCCCCAGTTCAGTGAGAATGTATCCATTGCCGCTGCCTCAAGTTCTGGTTCGCATGCGACATACATCGGTACATGGTGATTTAATCGGAATACAACAAAATCAATATCTGTTGTTCCATATTGCTTTGTAATTTCAGCAAATACTTTGGTTTAATATGTCTGCCACAGTATTTAGCTCACCTGGTAGGTAAGTTGCTGATAGTCAAATATGTTTGACGACATACCATTACCAAATTGTTAATCAAATTTGTTACATGATATCGATTTTATTCCGCCCATGTGGTTTAGTATATGCCACCACTGTGATATTATCAATTTATAAACGAACATGCCGAATGGTGCACTATTAAACAATATGCTTTTAACCCATAGAACGCACCCAACATTTCCAACTAGGTTTTATGTCCAATGTCTGTAGTGATGATGACTCCAGATTAGTCCATTTACCACCTGTTCTGGATATGGGTTATTTTGTTTAAACACTAGCACCTTAGCTCTAATGGAAAGGTCCAAGTTAAGTAGCTGGTAATGCTGCTACTAATTTCCCAATTACTCTTGCCACTTTATTGAATGGTTGGTTGATTGTTAACCTTTAATTTGTTACAGGTTTGTGCCAATTACGCTGACTCTCAGATTCAGATTCAGATTCAGATTCAACTTTAATTGTCATTGTCAGGGTACAGTACAGAGACAACGAAATGCAGTTAGCATCTCCCTGGAAGAGCGACATAGAATATGATTTCAATAAATAAATCTATTTACATGCATACAGTCATAGTGTTTTTCCTGTGGGAGGAGTGTCCGGGGGGGGGTGATTGGCAGTCACCGAGGTACATTGTTGAGTAGTGTGACAGCCGCAGGGAAGAAGCTGTTCCTGGACCTGCTGGTCCGGCAACGGAGAGACCTGTAGCGCCTCCCGGTTGGTAGGAGGGTAAACAGTCCATGGTTGGGGTGAGAGCAGTCCTTGGCGATGCTGAGCGCCCTTCGCAGACAATGCTTGCTTTGGACAGACTCAATGGAGGGGAGCGAGGAACCGGTGATGCGTTGGGCAATTTTCACCACCCTCTGCAGTGCTTTCCGGTCGGAGACAGAGCAGTTGCCATACCATACTGTGACCCAGTTGGTAAGGATGCTCTCGATGGTGCAGCGGTAGAAGTTCACCAGAATCTGAGGAGACAGATGGACCTTCTTCGGTCTCCTCAGGAAGAAGAGACGCTGGTGAGCCTTCTTGACCAGAGTTGAGGTATTGTGGGTCCAAGAGAGGTCATTGGAGATGTTGACACCCAGGAACCTGAAGCTGGAAACACGTTCTACCTCCGTCCCGTTGATGTGGATGGGGGTGTGCATGCCGCCCCTAGACTTCCTGAAGTCTACAATGAGCTCCTTGGTCTTCTTAGAGATAAGGGCCAGGTTGTTGTCTGCGCACCATGCTGCTAGGAGCTGGACCTCCTCCCTATAGGCTGACTCATCGTTGTTGCTGGTGAGGCCAATCACCATTGTATCATCTGCATACTTGATGATGGTGTTAGTGCCATGTACAGGTGTGCAGTCGTAGGTGAAGAGGGAGTAGAGGAGGGGGCTCAGCACACAGCCCTGTGGAACGCCGGTGTTCTGGGTGAGGGTTGAAGAGGTGTGCTTGTCTAACCTAACAGACTGGGGTCTGTTGGTTAGAAAGCCCAGTATCCAGTTGCAGAGGGAGGGGTCGATGCCCAGGTTACCGAGTTTGGTGATCAGTTTAGAGGGTATAATGGTGTTGAATGCTGGCTGTAATTAATGAACAGCATTCTTAAGTAAGTGTCTCTGTTGTCGAGGTGGGAGAGGGCGGAGTGAAGTGCCGTTGAGATGGCATCCTCCGTACTCCTGTTCTTGCGGTAGGCAAACTGATAGGGATCCAATGTGGGGGGAGGCAGCCTTTGAGGTGTGCCAGGACCAGCCTCTCGAAGCACTTGGTGATGATGGGTGTAAGTGCAACTGGGCGGAAGTCGTTGAGGCTTGCCGCAGTGGAGTGTTTTGGCACCGGCACGATGGAGGTGGTTTTAAGGCACGTGGGGACAACTGCTTGGGCAAGTGACAGGTTGAAGATGTCAGTCCAGACGTCTGTCAGCTGCGCAGCACAGGCCCTGAGGACGCGCTCGGGGATGCGGTCAGGGCCAGCAGCCTTACGTGCATTAGTCCTACTCAGTGCCACGTACACGTCGTAGGGGGTGAGTGTGAGGGGTTGGTGATCAGCAAGGAGCACAGCCTTGATGGCTGTCTCTAGATTGTCCCTGTCGAAGCGGCCATAGAAGTGGTTAAGCTCCTCAAGGAAGGAGGCATCGCTGGATGTGGGGGTGGTGTTGGTGGGTCTATTGTCCGTGATGGCCTTGATGCCTTGCCTCATGCGTCAGGGGTCGGAGTTGTTGTTGAAGTGCTTCTCAATCCTGGGTTTACGGCAGTGCTTGGCCTTCTTGATGCCCTTCTTCAGGTTAGACCTGGGTGAACTTTAGGCTCGAGCATCGCCTGACCTGAAAGCGGTGTCCCATGATTTCAGCAGTAGCCTGACCTCGCTGTTCATCCATGGCTTCTGATTCGGGAATATGGTCACCCGTTTGAGGGAGGTGACACTATTGATGTTGGAGTTTATAAAGTCCAGAACAGAGGATGTGTAGGAATCCTCTGGGCTGCAAACGCCTTCCAGTCAGTGTTTCCAAAACACTGCTGAAGTGTGGAGTCCGCTTGCTCTGACAAGACTTTAACTGTCCTCACAGTGGGTTTAACCCGTCTGATGAGTGGGGAGTACTTAAGGAACAGGAACAATGAGAGGTGATCAGACTGACCAAGGTGGGGGAGGGGGATGGCTTTGTAAGCTTTAGCCATGTTAGTGTAGACTTTGTCCAGTGTCTTGTCTACCCTAGTGGCGAAGGAGACATTTTGGTGGAATTTGGGGAGTACAGTCTTCAGGTTGGAGTGATTGAAGTCACCCGCAACAATGAAGGCTGCCTCAGGGTTGTGAGTCTGTTGTTTGCTAATGGCAGTATGCAGCTCTTTCATTGCAAGCTTGGCATTAGCATCAGGAGGGATATAGGCTGCAGTCACAACAGTGGAGGTAAACTCTCTGGGCAGATAGAACGGTCAGCAACTAACCAAGAGGAACTCAAGGTTAGCTGAGCAGTGACTCTCGATGATGGTGGAGTCCGTGCACCATGCTTTATTTACATAAATGCACAGCCCCCCACCTCTGGTCTTACCGGAGTCTGTTGTCCTGTCCGCTCAGAGTAAATGACGCCCCGTTAGCTGGATGGCGCTATCATGAACGTTGATGTTGAGCCAAGTTTCCGTGAAGTTCAGGATGTTGCAGTCTTTGATCCAGTTGTGGGAGGTGATCCTTAGCCGGAGTTCGTCCATTTTGTTTGCCAGTGAGCACATGTTGGCGAGGAAAAGGCTAGGAATCGCTACCCTGTGTGGGGCTAGCTCTTACCTGGCCTTTACACGTCGCCGTCTGTTGGTGCTTCCGGTTGGCCGAGCTGGCTTGGTGCGCGCTGGTATTCTCCGTTGCTCCGCGCCTCCGTGGCTCCGGTAGCGGTCTCTAGCCCCGCGGCTCCGCTGGCATTCTCCAGCCCTGCGGCTCCGCTGCCGTTCTCCAGCCCCGCGGCTCAGCTGGCGTTCTCCAGCCCCGCTGCTCCGGTGGCGTTCTCCAGCCCCGCGGCTCAGCTGGCGTTCTCCAGCCCCGCTGCTCTGGTGGCGGTATCCAGCCCCGCGGCTCAGCTGGCATTCTCCAGCCCCGCGGCTCCACTGGCATTCTCCAGCCCCGCGGCTCAGCTGCCGTTCTCCAGCCTCGCTGCTCCGGTGGTGATCTCCAGCCCCACGGCTCCGCTGGCGTTTTCCAGCCCTGCGTCTCTACTGCCGTTCTCAAGCCCCGCTGCTGCGGTGGCAATCTCCAGCCCCGCGGCCTGTCCGTCTTCCGTATGTCTGTCTCCAGCCCGATAATTGGTCACCAACTTTGCTCAGGCGGCTGCCTCTGCCATTTCTCGGGTGGCGAGTCTCCTTGTCGGATTATGCAGGGATTATCGGCCGGTTTGTATGTTGATTTCCCTCCAGTCCGCTGCTGTTGGTCAGGCAGCTCTAGTGGACTGGGCTCGGCTCGGTACCCGTGTCTGTGGACCGCAGCGTGTGCGGTCCGGGTGCCGCCTCTCGCCCCCTCCACTGATGGGACGCTCCTTCCCTGTTTTCCTCTGTGCTGCTTTGCTCTTTCCAGCTTTCATCTGGTGCACAAAGAAGAAGTTTGGCAATTCGAACCTGTGGGTAAGTACTTACCTGATAGTCCGTTCTTTCAAGCTTGTAGCGGGAGCGCCCGTACTCCAGTTCGTCATTGTTGCATTGCGTGAATGCTCATGTCGCACATGCCTGCTGGACGGGTTCTTCACGTAGTCACTCACGTGACTCCGAAGTAAAATCTATTGGTTCTTTTGCCACTTGCCTACACCAAGGGGCAATTTACAACAGCGAATTAAGCTCCTCGTATGTTTTGAAATTTGAGCAGAAATTGGAACATCCAGAGAAACGTGCCATGGTTACTAGGAGAACATGTAGACTCCACACAGACAGCGTGCCAGAACAGGGTGAAACTCAGTCCGAGGAGCTGTGAGATGGCAGTAATAACAGTTGCACTACCATGCCACCAACACCATTTGAATAGAAAAGCATGTTCTGTTTGTCATTAATTGTACAAAGTCAAAAACATATTTAATGGAAAATATCAACACCAATCCTGCGGAAGGCATCACGCATACTAAAGGACTCATCTCATCCCACACATCACGTTTATGGCCTTCTGCCTTCAGGAAAGCGTTACAGGTCCATCAAATCACACACCACAAGATTAACAAACAGTTTCTACCCCAAGGCCATCACCACTCTGAACTCTGCACTGAACACACAGCCCCCATAGCCAATATTTTGTACTGCCACAACACTATGCCATGAAATATTGTACATTATGTTGATGTTTTCTTGCCGTTTTGTTATTCATTATTTGTTAATCGTTATTATTTATTTTATAGGTTGGAGCTCCGCTCGGGCAGTGCGCCTGATATTTACGACAATAAAGTGTATAATAATAATTATTCTTATTCTTATTGATAGTATTATTATTATTATTATTATTATTATTATTATTAATAATAATAATAATAATAATAATAAAATAATATAATTAATATTATTATTTTATTATTATTATTATTATTATTATTATTATTATTGGAGTGTGGGATGAAACCAACGATCTCGGAGAAATAATAAAAATTATTATTATTATTATTATTATAATGGTTCTACGGTGTTGGAAGCGCTGTAAAGCAGCAACTCTGCTGTGTGTCACCATGCCACCATCTATTAACACTTGCAAAATTAATAACATTTTAGATGAAATATCATCTGGTGATAATTGCTCAAAATTAAAATATTTTTCTGGTCCTGCTGATCGTATTTCTTTCATAATAATAATAATAATAATAATAATAATAATAATTATTCATAACATTTTAGATGAAATATCATCTGGTGATAATAATAATAATAATAATAATAATAATTATAATTAATAATAATAATAATAATAATAATAATAATAATATTAATAAAAATTATTATTATTATTATTATTATTATTATTATTATTATTATTATTATTATTATTATTATTATTATTATTATTATTATTATCACCAGATGATATTTCATCTAAAATGTTATGAATAATTATTATTATTATTATTATTATTATGAAAGAAATACGATCAGCAGGACCAGAAAAATATTTTAATTTTGAGCAATTATCACCAGATGATATTTCATCTAAAATGTTATTAATTTTGCAAGTGTTAATAGATGGTGGCATGGTGACACACAGCAGAGTTGCTGCTTTACAGCGCTTCCAACACCGTAGAACCAGGCTTGTTCCCGACTATGGATTCTGTCTGTATGGAGTTTGTACATTCTCCCCATGACCTGCGTGGGTTTTCTCCGAGATCGTTGGTTTCATCCCACACTCCAAAGGTGTACAGGTATGTAGGTAATATTTAAAAGGCCTGTCCCACTTGGAAGTCATTTGCGCATCATTTACACGACATGCCGGTAGTGACAGTCGCGCAAAAATTGCCTAGCGGTATGACAGTCGCACGCTGTGCTCTTGAGGGCTCTGCTTCTTTTGGGAGCCATTTGCTATGTAGTTCGTACTTAAGGGCCTGTGCCAAATAGGCGACCTAATCCGCAAGTTCTGGCGAGTTTGCCCTCGACTCATACTCGCAGCATGGTCGACACGAGGTCATAGGAGGTCTTCGTAACTCTCATTCATGCTCGAGAGTGGTCTCCGTGCACTCGAGGCCTCAGCTAGGTTGCGGTATTTTTTTCAACATGTTAAAAAAATGCCCACTAGTAAAAAAAGGTCGCCATGGAAAAAATCAATACTTTCTTTACTTGTAGGATTAGTCGTAGTAGGTCATAGTATGTAGTAATAGATCGGCATGTTAGTCGTAGGTAATCGAGGATAGTGGAATGTAGTCTAAGGTAGTCATAGATAGTCTTCATCATAGTCGAAGGCAGGACGAAGGCAGGTCGAAGGAGATAGAAGGAGGTAGTCTTCACTCTCCACTATTCGGTGTCCAATTTTACAGAAGTTAGTCACAGCTAGTCGTAGCTTGTCTTCTACATAGTCGAAGGAGGTATTCAACATGTCATTTTTTCAAACTCTTCTAAACGCGCCCAAGTGGGATAGCCCCTGATGTCCGTGGCTATCCCACTTGGTGAAAAATGTTGAAAACTACGTGTGCTTTATACCCGGGTGGTCACGTGGTGTGGCTCTCAAATGACGCGCAAATGACGTGCCAACGGTGTACGGACGGCACATGATTATGGACATTGATGCACGATGACACATAATAAATTAGCATAGGCAACGTTCGTGCGTCACCATGCGTATCCATGCGTCACCAAGCGCTACACGTACGCCGTCAGTACATCAGCGTACGCCATCAGTATGTCAGCGTGCGCAAGGGATACATCACGCAGGTGGCGCGTGAGAATTTTGAGCACTGCAAAATCTTGGGGCGATGCGTGTTACTGAGCGTCACTGCATACGCCACCAAGCCTCACCACGCACCATGCGCACGTCATGACGCGCCAAACAATTTTTAGGATGTCATGTAAATGATGTGCAAATAACACCCAAGTGGCACAGGCCCTTAAGAAAGAACTGTAGATGCTGGAAAAATCAAAAGTAGACAAAAATGCTGGAGAAACTCAGCGGGTGAAGCAGCATCTATGGAGCTGAAGAAGGGTCTCGGCCTGAAACGTTGCCTATTCCTTTGCTCCATAGAAGCTGCCTCACCCACTGAGTTTCTCTAGCATCTTTGTTCACCGGCTATTTAGGTAAATCGGCTTGGTAAATGTAGAAATTGTCCCTAGTGTGTAGGATAGTGTTAATGTGCGAGGATCGCTGGTCGGCGCCGACAGTGGGCCGAAGGGCCTGTTTCCGCAATGTATCTCTAACCTAAACTAAAGATAATCTACCAACTTTGCATCTTCTAATTTTACTTTGCATCTTTTAAATTTCTTTTTAAACCTTGATCAAAACTGATTGTGTAGACTCTTTCAAAAAGGAATAAGATAAATACCTGGGAATGAAAATGAGATTGGTAGGACAAGGGACAGAGTTGTGGATTCGGAACATTTGGATAGAAAGGGACAATAGATGCAACAGACTAAAAGCTCTCCTTTCAGCCTATATTACAACACACTCACCAATAACTTGGATTTTATTACGAGCTTTTCTAAAGCAGAATAAATTCAGTGGAGTGGCAAGATGCACGAATATTTAGTCACACACCCTCGCAGCTTGAAAAAATATCATTAATCCTTCATCACTGACTATTGAAATCCTGAAATAACCTCCTTTTTGAGCACCATGAAGCTTCTTCACCAGAATGACAACAGTGATTCAAGAAGTGGTTCACCACCATCTTCTCAACTAGAGATGGGCAATAAATGCTGGCCATCCCAGCGATATCTTCATGTGAGAGGAGCAGAATTAGGCCATTCTGCCCATCAAATCTACTCTGCCATTCAATCATGGCTGATCTGTCTTTCCCTCACAACCTCATTTTCCTGCCTTCTCCCCATAATTCCTGACACCTGTACTAATCAAGAATCTCTCTATCTCTGCCTTAAAATATCCATTGACGACCTCCACAGCCTTCTGTGACAATGAATTCCACAAATTCTCCACCCTCTGACTAATGAAATTCCTCCTCATCTCCTTCCTCGAGGAATGTCCTTTAATTCTGAGACTATGACCTCTGGTCCTAGACTCTCCCACTAGTGGAAACATCCTCTCCACATCGTATCCATCCAGGCCTATTACTATTCGGTAAGTTCCAATGAGGCCCCCCCCCATCCTTCTAAACTCCAGCGAGTACAGGCCTAGTGACATCAAATGCTGATCATATGTTAACCCACTTATTCCTGGGATCATTCTCGTAAGCCTCCTCTGGACCCTCTCCAGCACCAGCTGAATTTCTGCTGAATTTGTTTTAACCCAAATCACCTTATTTTCCTTTTGAGTGCAGAAAAAGTAATCACATTTTTAAAAATGTCTTTATCTAGTTTAGAATGTAATAGTAAGTATTATTAATAGCATTTATTGAATGTAGCAAATCTTTTCAAAGCTTGAACACAATTTAGGCAAAGTATTGAGCATTATAAATGATGCAAGCTCCTGGGAATACAAACCTTCAAGTTTCATTATTGTCTTTTTTACTATGAATTCTTCATTGATTTTTACTCTCTATATTACAGAATATTTAGTGACAGTATATGCAGCTGGAAATTTTAAACTATAACGGAATTTTTAAAAATAAGATTACTTTTTCTGCGTCCAAGAGGAAAATGAGGGAATCCAAATTACAAATAATGGTATGAAATAAAATAGTCACATTTTACATTTGGTACATTGGACCCAAATCCATCTTGGTGACAAAACCCTTTAGGTCAGCTAAACTAAAACATCAGCATTGAACAGATGATATAGATACATAGATACATTGACAATAGGTGCAGGAGTAGGCCATTTGGCCCTTCGAGCCAGCATCGCCATTCAATATGATCATGGCTGATCATCCGCAATTAGTACCCGTTCCTGCCTTCTCCTCATATCCCTTGATTCCACTGGCCCTAAGAGCTCTATCTAACTCTCTTTTGAATGCATCCAGTGAATTGGCTTCCACTGCCTTCTGAGGCAGAGAATACCACAGATTCACAACTCTCTGTGTGAAAAAGTTTCTCCACATCTCAGTTCTAAATGGCCTACCCCTTAAACTGTGGCCCCTGGTTCTGGACTACCCCAACATCGGGAACATGTTTCCTGCATCTAGCATGTCCAACCACTTAATAATTTTATATGTTTGAATACGATCCCTCTTCATCCTAAATTCTAGTGAATACCAGCCCAGTTGCTCCATTCTTTCATTATGTGACAGTCCCACCATCATGGGAATTAACCTTTTCTTTCTTTTCTTTTCTTTAATTTATTGAACATGTTAAAAAATACAAACACAAATAAACTTGTAAGCAATAAAAAAAGAAAAGAAAACACAAAGGAAAACAAACAAATAAGAAACTCAAATAATACAAATAATATCGTTCATGTTCAAAAGGGGTAAGATGTTCGAAAACTTTTCTGGTCCTACCCCCTCCTATTTTCTATACATTTTCATGGAAAAACAAACCTTGTGAAACTATGCTGCACTCCCACAATAGCAAGAAAGTCCTTCCTGAAATTATGAATTAAAGGGAGAGATAGGAATTGCATAGATCTATCTAACCCAATAAACATGTCATTTTTCACTCAATACCAATTCCCTTTCCCCTACACTTACTTATATTAATTTATTCATCTTTCATTGGAAATCTGTCAAAGCATTTAAAAGTCGAGCTGCAAACACATCAATATTTAGTGGGGGCCCAGTGGAACAGCAGAGCAACAGGGTTCTCCAAGGGCGACTTTTGCTGGTGGATCCAGCTTTCAGGATGTTGACTTTTGCAGCAATTGTCTAAGGATCACCGTGTTCCGCAAAGCACGATCGCTGTCATCGGCATGGAACATGTATAGATTTTTGCCAAAGACTGCAGTTGCATGTATTGATGTGAACTTTATTTTTCTCAAGAATGTTGTTGGGTTTTGTAATCAGGTTTAACAGTAACGGAGGAAATGAACATTTGTTACAATTAAAGTATAAATTAAAACTTTGAAAGTAATAACCATAATGGCATTGGAAATATATGTTAATTTGGAGCAATTATTAATCGTTAAAATTAATCAAAAACAAATATAAACGTCTGTACAATACTATGCCCATATTATTTAGTTCTGACACTTCTGGATTGTGCATGGAAATGAGAGATTTTATATCGAAGTCATGTGAGTGACTACGTGAAGAGCCCGCCAGCCCGCATGCACATCAATACGTCGACGCATGGTTCGAGAATCGGGCTGATGCTCCGAAAATAGGGGCAGTGGGCCCGGAGAAGCTGTCACAGCTTGTGCAGCTGCCGCCATGCAGGCTCCGTAAGGAGCTGGCAGCTAAAAATAGCGGCTGACGGCTTGGCCAATGCAGCGACCGCCATGGAGGCTCCGTAATGGAGCTGACAGCTAAAATTAGCGGCTGACAGCTCGGCCAATGCAGCAACCGCCATGGAGGCTCCGTAAATGAGCTAGCGGCTGCAATTTAATCAGTTGATGGCTCGGCCGGAACAACCACCGTGGAGGCTCTTAAATAAATAATAATAATGAAAAAAACAACAAAATGGAAGTAGACTGCTTCATCCATTAGTCTGACGGCTCGGCCGGTGCAGCTATCGCCATTAAGGCTCCAAGAGCGAGCAGGAGGCGGAATTCAATAGGCTGATGGCACGACCGGTGGCTCTGCCATTGAGGCCCCGAGAGGGAGCAGGTTTTGGGGTTCCAAGGGAGCAGGCGACTGGCTGAGGCTCAAAGGGAGCCAGCCAAATGCCTGAAGGAAGCAACACCTGGCTCAGGGTTGGGTTATATACCTCCCCTCCAGGCTCCGTTAAGGCTCCAGAAGGGAGAAAGCCCGGACTCTGAATCATTAGCAGGCACGATCTACCCTGTGTGTATATGATAGTATTGTGCTCCTGGCTCAGGAGACACTTAAAGGATGCACCAGTCAGATGCCTGTGGAAGAAACACCTGGCCCAGGGTTGTGTTATATATCTCCCGCTCAGAAGAGGGGAAGCAATACCTGGCTCAGGTTTGCATTACAATATCTCCCGCTCAGAAAAGAGGAAGCAACACCTGGTTCAGGGTTGCATTATTTTATTTCCCGCTCAGTAGTGGGAAGTACTGGAGATTATTACATAAGTAACTCCGACAATGGGGATGTCGTCAAGGAATTCGAATCCCCGGAACTTATTGGGGATATGCTACAGTTTAATCATATGAAGGAGTTCCGGCTCTTGTCACATAATTTGCCATCCCTTCGGGGATAGGAGATCCACTGGAGGAGATCTGGCTAAGAGCATCAGTGATTTAGAAACATAGAAACATAGAAACATAGAAAATAGGTGCAGGAGTAGGCCATTCGGCCCTTCGAGCCTGCACCGCCATTCAATATGATAATGGCTGATCATCCAACTCAGTATCCTGTACCTGCCTTCTCTCCATACCCCCTGATCCCTTTAGCCACAAGGGCCACATTTAACTCCTCATCAGCTAAGGAGGTATGTGTAGGATACGGCAGGGAAATATCCCAGTCTAGATGAACTGCCAGACTTTGGATATTCCAAAAGTCAGTCTCACCATTTGGGATATCTCAGTGGTAATACGTGGGCAAGAATTAAAAAATTCAGCGTATTCAAAGACTATTCACTGATGTCATTTCGGCCTTTGCAAGGGCAGTAGATGGGTTCAGCTCTCGATAGTGCAGAAGTTGCTTTAGCACTTCTATGTAATACACAGTTGGACCTAAATTGCTTTGGCAAAATACTACAAGGCCTGAGGTAATTCCCCAAAAAGTTGATTGTTTATGCAGGGCCAGCAACATGCAGCTTGCAATGTATCTCTTTGGAGAGGACTGATGTTAGCAAGGTTAGGACTTGCAGGGAGAATTTTAGGCGGCTGCGGGGGTGGTAGAACCATCCTATGTGGGTAGGGCTCCAGTATCTTGGCATATCACCTCTATACATAGAAACATAGAAACATAGAAACATAGAAACATAGAAAATAGGTGCAGGAGTAGGCCATTCGGCCCTTCGAGCCTGCACTGCCATTCAATATGATCATGGCTGATCATCCAACTCAGTACCCTGTACCTGCCTTCTCTCCATACCCCCTGATCCCTTTAGCCACAAGGGCCACATCTAACTCCCTCTTAAATATAGCTAATGAACTGGCCTCAACTACCTTCTGTGGCAGAGAATTCCAGAGATTCATCACTCTCTGTGCGAAAAATGTTTTCCTCATCTCGGTCCTAAAAGATTGCCCCCTTATCCTTAAACTGTGACCCCTTGTTCTGGACTTCCCCAACATCGGGAACAATCTTCCTGCATCTAGCCTGTCCAACCCCTTAAGAATTTTGTAAGTTTCTATAAGATCCCCCCTCAAACTTCTAAATTCTAGCGAGTACAAGCCGAGTCTATCCAGTCTTTCTTCATATGAAAGTCCTGACATCCCAGGAATCAGTCTGGTGAACCTTCTCTGTACTCCCTCTATGGCAAGAATATATAAGAATCAGTAGTTTATATATATAAGAATATATATAAACTAATGACTGGAAGCGCTGCTCTGAGGCTGGTTGGAACACCAGGCCTACTCAATTCAGACCTAACCAGAGGCCTTTGTTAGGCTCAGGGCCATCGCACTCACTTTGGTGAAAAGAATGTGTTGTGCTCTCTGGCGACTGAGATAGGTCGTCCCAGGCAGAGGATTGCGGCAGCAATTCCTGGTTCAGGGTTGCATTATGATATTTTCCACTCTGAGGGTGACTCTGACTGTGAGGAGTTGACAGAGAACTCGTATTCCCACACCAAGCGAATGCTACACTTCAATTCTAGTCGCATAAGGATCTGATGTATGTTCTGATTCAGTCAGACACTGGAGGTTGTGGGTTAATGCCATCAGTTAAGGCAAAATCTAAGTCAAAAGGCTTTAACCCCAGAAAGTTGTGAGACTTCTCAGGGAAGGATTCACCTTGTACAAGGTCAGTAGAGGGTTTTCTGTGTTATACGCAGTCTAAACTCAATTCGGCTAGGATGGTAAAGGCCTGAGGCCTATCCAATTTATGCTAACATTTCTCAAGTGTAAGAGGATATCGCTCCACGGAGGCTGGTTGGAGCACCAGACCTACTCTTCTATCAGCCAGAGGGCTTTTATCCACAGGTTCAGGGCTCACCATGGTTGCTGTGTTTTCTTCATACTCAGTACTGTACCCAGTGGGTCATGATGTATGTGCAAAGGGACAGAGCAAAGTCTAGGATCAGCTGACTGTTAGTCTTCTGTCTGAGGCCAAGTATCTTCTTGGTGGATGTTATAGCAAGTGCTTTCTCAGAAACTGCCTTGATCTCATCTTCAGTCATCGTCTATCTTCACATGGACAGCAAAGCAACATTGAGCTGGAGGTGGTTTGAGTATTTGAATGCTATTACATTAGTCACATTAGAGCTGCTGTTGATATTTAAGTCGGGGGTTCAACAAACAGGTGGGGACAGATAACCTCTGGAATTTTCCAATTTACAAATCACAACCGATTATAAGGTTCATTTTCTGGTTGATTATTCCTCCGCGGCAAGAGAAGCCAAAACATTCTGTCCTTATGGTCAATAAAGGAAACTATGGTATTCCAAGTGGAAACAGAGGCATCTCACAAAGGATGAGTAGTCTGCCCAAGAACAAGAGGGGTATAGTTCTAATATTTGCTCAAGGTCGAAGAAAAGTGGAGCATGCCAAATGAGGTTAGGATTTGGCTAGTCTGATCATGTGTTTGGTTAACTAATTTAAGACGGATCTTTCAGCAATTTAGCTGCTGGTTCAGAGGATTTCGGGCCTCAATCGATCTAGAAGATGCATACTTTTCCATATCTATACATGAGAGGCACAGATATATTTGTGTTTTTGATGACAAGCCAGTGGTGGAAATTTGAGGCTCTATCTAGGGGTTGTCCTCAGGCCTAGGCTATTTACAAAGATTCTAAAGCTAATTCTGCCCTACTCAGATCAAAAGGGCATTGTGTCATGAAGTTTATAGACGACATGCTTTTGTAGCTGATAAGACTCAGAGGTTTTATCAGTAGATGCCTCTTACGATATTAAAGATGAGGCATCATTAATTTAATAGTGCCAATTTGGCCTACTCATTCAGGGTGTCCATTGTAAAAGGCGGCTGAAAGAAGCTCCTACTTACACAAACTCACGAGTGATGGCTAGTTCTGCCTATTTCTGGTGCAGCTACCTCTGCGCGGTTGTATGGAAAGTTTGTGAAGACACATGTGAGCTACTTTTAAACAGAAGTAGCAGAGGTTTGTGGTTCTTTCAGTTTGGGCTTAGAGAAGCGATTATAGCACAATTGACATTGCTCGTGCTGCTTTGTCCATCTCTCTAGTACTATAAGAGGGACAATAAATGATTGGTTTATTCACCCACTGTTGACTAACGTTATGCAAGGTGTATTTTATATGAACACTCTAAAGCCTAGACTCATAGTAGTGTGGAATGTGTATCAGTGAAAATTATTATGCAGATATTCATCTACTGTATTCCTAATGGGAGCAGTATCTTTTAAGTTAATTATTGTATTAGCAATTGATTACAGCACAAAGAACACAGTATTTACTCAATTTCCAGCTCGGTCTCTGGGTCATAACTAACATGAGGGTAGCTTGTTATGGGAATGATCTCATGAAGCAAAACGGGCACGGTTGGGTACAATTTGGAGTTGACAGCATACCCACCAGATCAGAGTTTAAATTCCATTTGGAATATTTTGGAGGACCAAGAAACCAAGAATCAAGAACCAAGAGATTGGGGGTGTTATTGTATACAGGTACACTGAGCTTACTAGTACCTATGAGATGAAGGATAGTTTCTTCATTGAGATTTCTGGTGCAGGCTATCTCAACATGAATAGAGTGTAAACAGCTAATAGCGGGTGTGAATTCAAATAATTTAAAGTCTCACTCTTCCAAGGGGGCTGGCTCATTAGCAGCCAATAGAATGGATATTCCCATTTGATAATCTTCTTGCAACAGCAGGAGGCTTACATAGTGCACTTTCAGAAGTTATAAAATTGGTTGAATATATCTGGATGACTGCAGATAGAATTCTGAACAGTGTTGCATGAGTTATTGTCTAACTCAAAGCCAATTGGGACTGTGGTCAGATTAAGGGCAAGGGACATGCATGTAAGTTAGCATCATGTTGTTAATAACCAATGTCTTTTCTACCATTTATGGTGTATCTGTTTAAGTGTTTCACACACAGATTGGTTTACTGCATGAAACCACAGAGCTTCGAAGGCTTCACGTAGTCACTCACATGACTTTGATATAAAATAGAATGATTAAACGACAAATTACTGTGTAAAGTTTGATCTTTATTTTATGAGAAGTTGAAGTGAGGGAATACGTGCCCTCCACTCCCAACCCTGATTCTCATTAAGATCATTCAGTAAGTTAAGGGTTATTCATCTTTCTACAGTTTAAGTTTGTGCAAGTGGTCTGTGGTTTCATGCAGTTGCTCTGAAGGTTGACGCGCATGCGGGCTGGCAGGCTCTTCACGTAGTCCCGAACTTCAACTTCTCATAAAATAAAGATCAAACTTCAAACGTTAAGTTCTCGTTTAATCTTTCTATTAAATAAGGCATGGAGGTTTGAGCAAGGCAAAATGGTCAACTGGTATGATTTGTAAATGCAGTTTCAGTTTAAAGAGAAAATAACAATTTACTTATATTTTGTGCCAGAAAGGGATGTACTTTCTTAAATAATTAATAACTCACTGATGCAAAATTAGACAAATAATGACCTGAATTTAATTAGCACTTCTCAGTAATTCAGAACACTTAGAGCCATAGAGTCATAGAGTGATATAGTGTGGAAACAGGCCCTTCGGCCTAACGTGCCCACACCGGCCAACATGTCCCAGCTACACTAGTCCCACCTGCCTGCGTTTGGTCCATATCCCTCCAAACTTGTCCTATCCATGTACCTGTCTAATTGTATCTTAAACATTGAGATAGTCCCTGCCTCATGTACCTCTTCTAGCAGGTTGTTCAATACATCCACCACTCTTTGTGTGAAAATGTCAGCCCTCAAATCTTTTACCCTTCACGTTGAACCTATGTCCTCTGGTCCTCAATTCCCCTGCTGTGGCCAAGAGATTCTGTGCAACTACCCAATATATTCCGCTCATGATTTTACTTCGGAGTCACGTGAGTGACTACGTGAAGAACCCGTCCAGCCCGCATGCGCGACATGAGCGTTCACGCAGTGCAACAGCGATGAACGGGAGTACAGGGCGCTCCCGCTACAGCTTATCCCGCTACAAGTTTATTCTGAGGTTGTATTTCGAAAAAGTTGCTTTGCTTTGTCTCACCAGGTCGAGACAACTGGAAAAATGAGCAAAACAAGGCAAGCAAAAAAGACCGCCCCCCGTTCGACTCCAACAGAGGAGCGTTCCATCAGTGGGGGGCGAGAGGCGGCAGGACCGCAGACACTGTGGTCCGCTATTCCTGACACCGAGCTGAGCCCAGTCCCGCTAGCGCAGCCTGAGCAGCGGGCTGGAAGTAAACCTACACGGAAGACAAACCGGCCGGTAATGTCCGACATCTCCGACGAGGATGTCTCACCACCTGAGAGCGACAGAGACAGCAGCCTGAGCCGCATGGAGCGGCTCATGGAGCAAATGCTCCAGCGAGAGGATCTGGAGCAGTATCGCCAAGGGAGTTCAGGCACTCCCGCCACAGTGCATCACAAGGCACTGGCCATCGCTTCTCCCTCAGCCGAGGGCAGCGTTGGCGACCAGGGCTGGGCTGGTCAAGAAGAGGGGTCACTGGCCGAAGATGTCGGGAGTACGCTTGGGGTACAGGACCAGGAAGAGCTGCTGGGTGTGGTCAACCGCTATGTGGCAGCTCCACGAGCAGGATGGCCATTAGAGCCAAAACTGGCGGCCAGCATAGACTACCTGTCCTTCAAACACCTACAAGAGCAGGTAGTCAATGAGGCACTAGAGCTGTATTCAGCCGCAGAAAATTGTGCTTCGCTCAACGTGCCGGCTGTCAACAGCCAAATCTGGGAGCACGTTGGGCAGAACATCCGCAACCAAGAATTAAAATTACAGCGGATTCTCAGGCTCCTGACGTCAGCCATCACTTCTTATGCTCGTTCCGTGGATGGGGTGGAAATGACCACAAACCAGCAAGATACATTAGCTCTGCTGTGCAACACCCAATTCGAGATCAACAACCTCCGTAAGGAGATAATAAGACCTGCCCTCAACCCGAAATTTGCAGGGTTGTGCAAAACACCGGCCTCAGAGCCACAAATCCTGCTCTTCGGTAAGGACCTCTCTAAAAAAGTGAAGGACCTGGAAGAAGAGTCCAAAACATTTGGCCTCATGAGGGCAGGCCCCGGAACGAGCAGACCCACAAGACCCAGACGGCAGTACCCGACCGCGTCCACCAGTCGACGTCAGCCTCATGGGACTGGTGAAAGCTCGGGGTCCGCACACCATCCCCTAAAGCCTTTTATAGGCCAGGGCCCAGAGCGGACCACGTGGAAAATACGCCACTCCCAACCAGCAGCAACACATCAGACAACACATCATCCAACAAAGAAACAGAAGAAACACCCATAACCATGGAGGGAGGTGGGTCTGGTTCCTACCAGCATATAAAAAGTGGGGGATCTATACTAACAGTAAGTAGTAAGTAAGTAAGTAAGTTTTATTTATATAGCACGTTTTAAGTCAACTCGCATTGACACCAAAGTGCTTTACATAAATTAAATAATAAGTTTCCATACAAACCATAGAAAAAGGTTAAAAAAATGAATAAAATGGACACAACACATTATAGAGTTCAACACAAACGTCCCCCCACAGCAGAATCAAAAATTTCCACTGTGGAGAAAGGCACCAGAAACTTAAGTCCTCTTCCTCTGTGAAACACCCGTGGTCGGGGCCCATTTGTGGCCGTGCAGCCAGTCCGATGATTTTCAGGGCCCTCTAGCCGTGAAGATGGAACTTCGGCGTCGGGTGAAACATTCCTCAGCAGCTTGGAAAAGTCTGGAGCAGCTGCCTCCTCCCTGGAGACCGGGGCACTCGTAGTCCGTAGTTGGAGCTCCGACCCCGGCGAACTCGAACCCTGGCTCTGCGGCCGGACGCCCGCAGCCCCAGCTCCGCGATGTTGGGATCGACGGCGACAGCGCTCCGGAGCTTACCGCACGGCGACCCGGTAAGGCATCGCCCGCTCCGTGTTGGTATCCCAGCGCTGCGCCACCACCGCCGAAGCTGTAGTCCCGGCCGGTCCTGACAGGAAACGCCGCTCCATTCTCGATGGTAGGCCGCGAGGACGGGGCGAAGAAACAGCTTGGAGGGATGCTGCTTCTCCGACCAGGTAGGTGACTAAGAAATAAAGTTTCCCCCTTCCCCACCCCCACCCCCCACATAGAAGACCTCCACTAACATTTTTTAACAGGACTTAAAATAAAATTAAATAAAAAAAGGTGTAGAGACGGACTGCGGGCAGGCTGCCATACACAGACAGCGCCCACTCCTGCACATCCGCCACCTTTAAATCAGGGCGGAGATTACACCTGTTTGTGGAAGCATGGAGGTCTATCACGAATGATAAATATATACTCAACAGCATTTGTGGATACAAAATGAAATTTGTTCAAGAAAACATGCCACCAGTTCAGCATACACCCCAAAGCGTCTTTACCCCCTCAGTTAAAGAAAAACTAGAGGGTCAAGCAGAACTGGTGAGGCTACTTACAAAGGGTATCATTGAGAAAACCAAACATGAACCCTTGGAATTTGTCTCAAATATATTCACTAAAACTAAAAAAGATGGTGGATGTCGCATCATCATTGACTTAACTTCACTATATATGTTTGTTAAGTATATACATTTCAAAATGGAAACGTTTGTAACTGCCAAACAACTGATTTCCAAAGGATACCTCATTACAAGCATCGACCTTTAAGATGCTTACTATTCAGTACCCATTCAAAAGGATCATCGCAGATACCTGAAATTTACCTGGATGGGGCAAATATGGCAGTTTAAAGTGTTGCCTAATGTGTTAACATCAGCCCAAGATTATTCACCAAGATATTAAAACCAGCCTTGGCAATATTAAGAAAACAGAAACATATTGTCATGGCATATCTTGATGATATCTTGATAGTAGGCAAAACCATGGAATTGGCTAAATCAGCTGTGTCAGCTACCAAACAATTGTTTGAAACCTTGGGATTTGTCTTACATCCAGATAAATCTAAGTTGATGCCATCCACAACCATGGACTATCTGGGATTCACAATTAACTCAGTCCACATGTCTGTAACGTTGCCAAAAGAGAAAGCAGGAGAATTGGCACAAACATGTAACAATTTAATGGTCAACGATCGACCAACCATTCGACAAGTGGCAAGAGTAATTGGAAAAATGGTAGCAGCATTTCCAGCTACACAATTTGGACCTCTGCAGTATCAAAACTTACAAAGAGCAAAAGTGCAGGCGTTAAAACGACATGCAGGTCACTTTGACCGAGTCATGAAATTACCCATTGAAGCAATATCAGAATTACAGTGGTGGGTAGAACGTTTGGCATAGTTCCAGCCCTATCGTCATCATTAACCCAATGTTAATTATTCAAACAGATGCCAGTGCTCAAGGCTGGGGAGCAACTAATACCATATCCAGCACAGGTGGGAGATGGACTAATCTAGAGTCATCTTTACTACAGACACTGGGCATAAATTATCTGGAAATGTTGGGTGCATTTTATGGCTTAAAAGCATATTCAACAAATTTGCATCACTTGCATGTTCGTTTACAAATAGATAATACCACGGTGGTGGCCTATATTAACCATATGGGCGGTATAAAATCGATATCATGTGACAATTTGGTCAACACAATCTGGCAATGGTGTGTCGATAGACATATTTGGCTCTCAGCAACTTACCTACCAGGTAAGCTAAATTCAGTGGCAGACACCAGGTCATGCAAATTCAATGATAACACCGAATGGATGTTAAATCCCAAAGAATTTGCTAAAATTACAAAGCAATATGGCACGCCAGATATCGATCTGTTTGCATCCAGACTAAATCACCGGGTACCAATGTATGTCGCTTGGGAACCAGACCCTGAGGCAGCAGCGATAGATGCATTCGCGCTGGACTGGGGAAAATTCTTCTTTTATGCTTTTCCTCCCTTCCTGCCTCATCAGTCGGGTACTACGCAAAATACAGATGGACTCTGCTTCAGATATTTTGATAGTACCCGACTGGCCTACACAACCATGGTTCCCAGTGGTCCGCGACATGGTCGTCGAAACCCCAATGACTCTTCCCAGTAGCCCAGACTTGTTAACTCACCCGGTATCAGGCATAAGCCACCCATGCCACGATAAAATTAAACTCCTGGGTTGCAGATTTTGAAAAGACCTCTGCTGGGCCTGGGATTTTCAAACAACACTATCAACACGATGACAGCATCCCACCGCATGTCCACAAGGAAACAATACTTGTCAAACATCAAGAAGTGGGAAAGATAATGTTCGAACACAGGATCCACATATTCAACTACTACAATAACCAATGTACTGGAGTTCCTGGCAGGCCTTCACCACAATGAAGGACTCAGCTACAGCGCCATTAATACAGCCAGTAGTCAGCCTGTCAGTCTGTCAGCCTATTTAATTCAGGCACCAGGACAACAGGCCATGGTGTCCCACCCACTGGTGATCAAGCTCATGAGAGGCATATTTAACTCTAATCCCCCCAGACCTAGGTACACCCAAATCTGGGATGTCAATGTGGTCCTGACAAACCTTAGGGGATGGTCACCAGCCAGGTCCCTCACCCTGGACCAACTAACCCTGAAGACGGCCATGCTGATGGCACTTGTCTCAGCACAAAGAGTCCAGTCCCTCCATCTACTACGATTGGACAATATGGTTGTAACAACAGACTGTGTCTCATTTACCATCCAGGGGCTGGTCAAACAGAGCAGACCAGGAACATCAGGTTCAGTCATGGAATTCCGGGCTTACTCACCTGAACCACGGTTATGTTTCATGACCCACTTATTGAACTACATTGACACAACAAGAAATCCCCGAGGGAGAGAAAAAGCCTTATGGGTCAGCCACAAGAAACCTCATGGTCGGGTGACGAACCAAACTATTTCAAGATGGCTCAAGCAGGTGCTGAAAGCAGCTGGTGTAAATACTAATGTGTATAAATTTCACTCCACCAGGGCAGCATCCACATCGGCGGCTAAGAGGATGGACGTGTCTATGGACCACATCCTGGCTACAGCAGGGTGGTCTAGGGAAAAAACGTTCCAAACTTTTTATAACAAGCCGCTGGCAGAACCTGTATCGTTTGCAGAAAAAATATTAGAATCTGCAAGTATATAATTTAAGCCCGGGGGAGCATTTTTGTTTTTTGTTATTGTTTAATAAACACCATTATTGTTTTTTACAAACAGATTCATGGTTGATTACGATAACATACTTCCTCCCTCGAATGACTTCGGCAGTGAGTGAAGTATGAACTGTTACACGGTTTGAAATCACAGAGCTTTAAAATCTTCACGTAGTCACTCACATGACTCCGAAGTAAAATAGTAAGATTAAATGAGAACTTACCAGTTCGAAGTTTGATCTATATTTTATGAGGAGTTACGATGAGGGATTACGTGCCCTCCGCTCCCACCCTCAATTACAGAGATCAACTGGTATTTAAGTTCTCCTTTTCGTTACTATGTTTATTTCAATTATTGTGTCTTTCTGTGATTCCACACTGCTGCTTTGAAGTATGTCGCGCATGCGTGCTGGACGGGTTCTTCACGTAATACCTCATTGTAACTCCTCATAAAATACAGATCAAACTTCGAACTGGTAAGTTCTCATTTAATCTTACTATTTTATACACCTTTATAAGATCACCCCTCTTCATGTGCTCCAAGGAATAGAGACCCAGCCTACTCAACCTCTCCCTATAGCTCAGACTCTCTAGTCCTGGCAACACACTCGTAAATCTTCTCTAAACCCATTCAATATCTACCCTATAACAAGGTGCCCAAAACTGAATGCAATACTCAAAATGCGGCCTCACCAACGTCTTATACAACTACACATGACCACCTAACTTCTATACTCAATACTCTGACTGATGAACTTCAAAGTACTTAACTGTGAAGGAGAGTCATTGAATTAGGATGTCGATCATATTAGACAATAGAAAATGGACAATAGACAATAGGTGCAGGAGTAGGCCGTTCGGCCCTTCGATCACATTCAATGTGATCATGGCTGATCATCCCCAATCAGTACCCCGTTCCTGCCTTCTCCCCATATGCCCTGACTCCGCTATCTTTAAGAGCCCTATCTAGCTCTCTCTTGAAAGTATCCAGAGAACAGGCCTCCACCACCCTCTTAGGCAGAGAATTACACAGAATCACAACTGTGAGAAAAAGTGTTTCCTCGTCTCCATTCTGAATCGCTTACCCCATATTCTTAAACTGTGGCCCTGGTTCTGGACTCCCCCACATCGAGAACGTGCTTCCTGCCTCTAGCGTGTCCAAACCCTCAATAATCTTATATGTTTTGATAAGATATCCTCTCATCCTTCTAAACTCCAGTATATAAGCCCATCCACTCCAATCTCTCAGCATACTCCAATGCCCTGCCATCCCGGGAATTAACCTTGTAAACCTACCCTGCACTCGCACAATAGCAAGAATGTCCTTCCTCAGATTAGGGGACCAAAACTGCATACAATACTCCAGGTGTAGTCTCACTAGGGCCCTATTCAACTGCAGAAGGACCTCTTTGCTCCTATACTCAACTCCTCTTGTTACAACATGCCATTCGCTTTCTTCACTGCCTGCTGTACCTGCATGCTTATTTTCATTGACTGATGAAAAAGGACTCCCAGATCCCGTTGTACCTCCCCTTTTCCCAACTTGATGCCATTTAGATTGTAATCTGCCTTCCTGTTTTTGCTACCAAAATGGATAACCTCACATTTATCCACATTAAACTGCATCTGCCATGCATCTGCCCACTCCCCCATCCTGTCCAAGTCACCTTGCATTCTTATAGCATCCTCCTCACAGTTCAAACTGCCACCCAGCTTTGTGTCATCTGCAAATTTGCTAATGTTACTTTGAATCCCTTCATCTATATCATTGATGTTTATTGTAATTAGCTGCGGTCCCAGCACTGAGCCTTGCAGTGCCCCACTAGTCACTGCCTGCCATTCTGAAAGGGACCCGTTAATCCCAATTCTTTGTTTCCTGTCTGCCAATTTTCTATCCAAGTCAGCACTCTACCCCAATACCATGTGCCCTAATTTTGCCCACTAATCTCCTATTTTGACCAATGTTTTCATCTATCGTTCAATAGAATGTCTTTAACAATCTGAAAGTAGGTGCTTTTGTTCAAACTTCAACACCAAAGCAGTTCATGGCTGGATGGTAGAGGTTTGCTTTGCTAAATGTTAAGAGGCCAACTCTTTCTTCATTATATTATCAATGTTGGTGAGTACAATCTCCTGCCTTCCCTCATTCCCTGAGCTCACGTTATACAATCCAACACTGTCCCCGACCCATCCTGAGTCCCACACATCCTCCAATCCACCCATGTGAATGGTCTCCCTGACCTCCTCAATTACATGGCCCTGGATTATTAGGTGAAAATTTAACATTAACATTCATTGTGATCATGGCTGATCGTCCCCAATCAATAACCCGTGCCTGCCTTCTCCCCATATCCCTTGACTCCATTAGCCACTAGAGCGCTACCTAACTCTCTCGTAACTCCATTCAGTGACTTGGCCTCCACTGCCCTCTGTGGCAGGAAATTCCATAAATTCACAACTCTCTGGGTTAAATGACCTCCCCTTTATTCTAAGACTGTGGCCCCTGGTTCTGGACTCGCCCAACATTTGGAACATTTTTCCTGCATCTAGCTTGTCCAGTCCTTTTATAATTTTATATGTTTCTATAAGATCTCCCCTCATCCTTCTAAACTCCAGTGAATACAAGCCTAGTCTTTTCAATCTTTCCTCATATGACAGTCCCGCCATCCCAGGGATCAATCTCGTGAATCTACGCTGCACTGCCTCAATCACAAGGATGTTCTTCCTCAGATTAGGAGATGAAAATTGTATACAACACTCCAAATGTGGTCTCACCAGAGCCTTATACAACTGCAGAAGAACCTCTTTACTCCTGTACTGAAATCCTCTTGTTCTAAAGGCCAACATCCCATTAGCTTTCTTCACTGCCTGCTGTACCTGTAAGACAACTTTCAGTGATCGGTGTACAAGGATGCCCAGGTCTCACTGCACCTCCCCCTTACCTAACCTAACCCCATTGAGATAATAATCTGCCCCCTTGTTTTTGCCACCAAAGTGGATAACCTCACATTTATCTATATTATACTGCATCTGCCAAGCATCTGCCCACTCACTCAACCTGTCCAGGTCACCCTGCACCCTCCTAACATCCTCCTCACAGTTCACACTGTCACCCAGCTTTGTGTCATCCGCAAACTTGCTAGTGTTGCTCCTAATTCCCTCTTCCAAATCATTAATATATATGTTAAACAGTTGCAGCCCCAACACCGAGCCTTGCGGCACGCCACTCGCCACTGCCTGCCATTCTGAAAAGGACCTGTTCACTCCGACTCTTTGTTTCCGGTCTTCCAACCAATTTTCTATCCATGTCAACACCCTACCCCCAATACCATGTGCTCTAATTTTAGTCACCAGTCTCCCGTGCGGGACCTTATCAAAGACTTTCTGAAAGTCTAGATACACTACATCCACTGGCACCCCTTCATCCATTTTACTTGTCACATCCTCAAAAAGTTCCAGAAGATTAGTCAAGCATGATTT
Organism: Amblyraja radiata; assembly: GCF_010909765.2. Taxonomy (NCBI): domain Eukaryota; kingdom Metazoa; phylum Chordata; class Chondrichthyes; order Rajiformes; family Rajidae; genus Amblyraja; species Amblyraja radiata. The sequence goes on from NC_045959.1 coordinate 37,795,277, forward strand.
CCCTTTCATAAATCCATGTTGACTTGGACTAATCATTTTACTGCTATCCAAATGCCCCATTATTACCTCTTTAATAATTGACGCCAGCATCTTTCCCACCACCGAAGTCAGGCTAGCTGGTCTGTAATTCCCCGTTTTCTCTCTCGCTCCTTTCTTGAAAAGTGGGATAACATTAGCTATCCTCTAATCCACAGGAACTGATCCTGAATCTATTGAACATTGGAAAATGATCACCAATGCGTCCACTAATTCTAGAGCCACCTCTCTGAGAACCCTGGGATGCAGACCATCAGGCCCAGGGGATTTATCATCCTTCAGTCCCATTAGCCTACCCAATACTATTTCTCGCCTAATGAAAATTTCTTTCAGTTCCTCTACCCCCTTAGATCCTCTGTCCTCCAGTACATCTGGGAGATTGTTTGTGGCTTCCTTAGTGAAGACAGATCCAAAGTACCTATTCAACTCTTCTGCCATTTCCTTGTTGCCCATAATAATTTCACCCGTGTCTGCCTTCAAGGGATCCACATTTGACTTTGCTACTCTTTTTCCCTTAACATATCTAAAGAAGCTTTTACTGCCTTCTTTATATTCCTGGCCAGCTTCCCTTCGTACTTCATCTTTTCACCCCATATTGACCATTTTGTTTCCTTCTGTTGTCCTATGAAAGTTTCCCAATCCTCTGGCTTCCGGCTATTCTTTGCTGTGTTATGCATATTTTCTTTTAGTTTTATTCTATCCCTAACTTCTCTTGTCAGCCACGGTTGCCTCCAACTCCCCTTAGAATCGTTCTTCCTTTTTGGAATGAAATGATCCTGTGTCTTCCGGATTATGCCCAGAAATTCCTGCCATTGCTGTTCCACCATCATTCCTGCTAGGATCCCTTTCCAGTCTACCTTGGCCAGCTCCCCTCTCATGCCTTCATAGTCCCCTTTGTTCAGCTGCATCACTGACACTTCCGATTTAACCTTCTCCATCTCAAATTGCAGATTAAAACGAATCATATTATGATCACTACCTCCAAGTGGTTCCTTTATCTCGAGTTCTCTTATCATATCTGGTTCATTGGACAACATTAAATCCAGAATTGCCTTTTGTCTGGTCGGCTCCATTACAAGCAACTCTAAGAATCCATCTACAAACGAAAGGCATTCTACAAACTCTCTTTCTTGGGGTCCTGAACCAACCTGATTTTCCCAGTCTACCTGCATATTGAAATCCCCATCACCATAGTGGCATTACCTTTGTTACATGCCAGTTTTTACTCCTGCTGCAACTTACACCCTACATCCGGGCTACTATTTGGGGGTCTGTAGATAACACCAATGAGTGTCTTCTTGCCTTTACAATTCCTTAACTCAATCCACAGTGACTCTACCTCGTCAGTCCTGATGTCTTCCCTCGCAATGGACTGAATTCCATCCCTCACCAGCTGAGCTACCCCCTCCCCCCCTCCTCTGCCCACCTGCCTGACCTTTCTATAAGATGTATAACCCTGAATATTAAGTTACCAGGCCCGATCCTCCTGCAGCCATGTCTCAGTAATCCCCACAATATTATATCTACCAACCTCTAACTGAGCCTCAAGCTCATCTACTTTACTTCTTATACTTCGCGCATTCATATACAATACTTTTAATTCCTTACGCATCTCACCTTTCACATCGATCTCTATTACACTTGGCCATACTCTCCTATCCCTTTGTGAGCTTCCTTTCCCGTTAATTCTGGGGTCATTAACCATCCCTTTACTCTCTTTCCCTTTAACGCCGTCCTCGACTATCCCATTTGACACCCCACCCCCCTTATTCAGTTTAAAACCACCCGTGTAGCAGTGGCAAACCTGCCTGCCAGAATGCTGGTCCCACACCTGTTAAGATGCAATCCGTCCCTTTTGTACAGTTCCCCCTTACTCCAAAACAGATCCCAGTGATCTAAGAATCTAAATTCCTGCCCCCTGCACCAGTTCCTCAGCTACACGTTCAGGTCCCGTATCTCCCTGTTCCTGCTCTCGCCAGCACGAGGAACTGGATGCAAACCGGAGATAACATCCCTGAAGGTCCTGCTTTTCAGCATTTTTACGAGCTCTCTAAAGTCACGCTGTAGAATATTCATCCCCTTCTTTCCGACATCGTTTATGCCGACATGCACTACCACTTCTGGCTGTTCACCTTCGCCTTTGAGGATTTTCTGCACTCTGTCCATGACATCCTGGATCCTGGCACCAGGAAGGCAGCACACTATCCACGAATCCCATCTGTTCCTGCAGAAACCCCTGTCCGTACCTCTCACAATGGAGTCTCCAATTCTATGGTGTTGCCTGACATTGGCCTCTTTGGTTTTGTCTCAACAGCCCTTTTTGCTTTGCAGGCCAGTCCGCCGCTCAGTGTGATAACTTCTTCTGTCCCGACAGCTTCTAAGTGGGTGAACCTGTTCACAAGAGGTACAACACCCGGGGATGTTTGCATTCCGTGTTTCCCTCCCTTTCTCACCATCACCCACTATCCCTCTTCTACATTCGTCCCATCCTTTTGTCACACTTTGTCTCCATTTCATCTCTATCCTTTGTCCACCAAACTGCAAATCAAAACCCTACCTCATAAAAGTCACAGTGTTGGAGTAACCATTTTAAGCTGCTCAGTTATACTCAGTGGCATAGTACATTATTTTAATTGGA